>NW_028171968.1:0-20000 GCF_963971535.1 Notolepis coatsorum
CGAGGTCAGAGGAGTTTGATTATATCTACTGAGGGGACGGCCAAGATCATGTTGATATGTAAACATTTAAAAACATAATACATGATCATGCCATTTATATTATGTGGTGTCGTGTTACAAAAATAAATAACTAAATGTTACAAATAAATAACAATGTTGAAATTGAGAAGTTTGGACTCCTTTTTTTAAATGTATCTTTTTTTTGCTATTACAGAGAGAAAAGTACCGTATTAAAGTACTGGAAAAAAGGTACCGTTGGGTACCGATACCAAACTCCAGGACCTGGTACTGGTCCAACCCTGACTACCATACATCACTGTTAACTAGTAGTAACTAGTAACTAGTATGTCCTTTATATATCCAGACTCTGGTGGTACGAGGTGTCGTCTGTTCGACGCCACAGGAAGAGCAGCCGTCTTATCAGCGACAGACAGACGGACGACCGCGTCTCCAAACGGCAAAGCAGCCGTTTACATCGCGAAGGGCGGATGAGATGGGAGCGGAGTCATCGCACCACAGCGAACATCGACCCGATGGAACCCAGAGAACAATAAAACACCATCGAGAGAACAGAACCGGGAGCAGTAACAGAATAGGGCTGGGCGATATGGCCACATTTTTTTTAATCGCGATAACATTTTTCATATCGTTCGATATCGATAATTATCTATATTTTTATTAGTATTAAAAAATTTATTTTTTTAAAAATTATTATTTAAACAACAGATGTATGTTTATTTTGCAGCAACGTTGCAGCCATCTTTAGTGTTACATCCCCTCACACTGTACAGACGGTTTCAAACTGTATTTTACATTAGAAAGCAAACAAAATAAAGAGAAAAATGTATCTCAATTTGGTCAGTATTGTCATTTGGACGAGCAAAGCCATTACTTTAAGTTGCAGGCAAGAAAGACAAGTCAGTCCACTGTCTCTGGTTTTAAAAGCTGCCCTGTTGCAGGTCACAATACAAATAAATAAAATATAAATATACATTTTTATTATCGATATTTTTTTTTTTTTAAATATATCGCGATAATTATGGTTATGGTTTTATCGCCCGGCCCTGTAACAGAACAACACTGACCTGCAGCTCGTGCTGTTCCTTGGACAACATCTTCTGTAGGATGTCCACCTTCTGGTTGTGGACGCTGCTGTTCTCGTCCTGAGGGAGACATCGGACACAGAGTTGAGGAGCAGGTGGAAGAAGTGAGACATTAAGGTCGGAGGTGGAAGGTGGAGGTGGGGACCACGGCGGGCGTCTGTGGAACGCTCTCCCTGACCATCTGAGACCAGACTGTGGAACGCTCTCCCTGACCATCTGAGAGCACCACAGACCGTGGACGCTTTATAAAAGGGCCTCAAAACACATATTTTTTTATTAGATT
Source organism: Notolepis coatsorum (assembly GCF_963971535.1). Classification (NCBI taxonomy): domain Eukaryota; kingdom Metazoa; phylum Chordata; class Actinopteri; order Aulopiformes; family Paralepididae; genus Notolepis; species Notolepis coatsorum. Next base: position 1,387 of record NW_028171968.1, read on the forward strand.
TGTATCTAGTTTTAGCTCCACCTCAATTAGTGTTTATACGATGCAAGTGGCTGTGTTAGTGCCCTTTCACTACCACACTACAGAAGGTTAACCCTTCACTATCACACAACAGACGGTTAACAGTAAAGGGTTAACCTTCTGTATTGTGGCAGTGAAAGGGTTCAGGTTGGAGGTGGGGACCACGGCGTCTCGGACCTGCGCTTTCTGCTCATCCGCTCGCAGATTGTGGAGCGCTCTCCCTGACCATCTGAGAGCACCACAGACCGTGGACGCTTCATAAAAACACATCTTTTTAATTAGATTTGCATCTAGTTTTAGCTCCACCTCCATTAGTGTTTATACGATGCAAGTGGCTGTGTTGTTGAGATGACATCAAACGATGCCAGGGGCTGGAACTGGGGGTTGAGACACCAAGTCTGCGACTAGGAACTCGGAGTTGATGTTTTATTAAATGTTTTCCTGGTAGTAGAGTCTGAATTTCCGAACTCCGGGTTATAATCGAATGAAGCCAGAAGCATAAAGTTACTAAGGCATTAGTAATTACTAGCTCATGGAATGAACTCCAACGGTCCTTAAAGCTTGAGATTCTCCCCTCTGTTGCAGAGTTTAAAACCTTGATCTCCAACCTTTGTCAATCAAGTTGTACGTGTTTTAATTGATTGTTATCCTTACTTGTCTCATTGTTATGATTTTATATGCCTTTTCTTTTGCTTAACTCTGTATGTTTTGCTTAACTCCGTATGTGCACTCGACGTGACTCTAGACGAGGGAAACCCTGATGTAAACAAGACGAAAGTCTTTCTGTGCTCTGCATCCCCTTAACAATTGTGTGTATTGAGTCGTACTGTACTGTACCCATTCTGCAATCTGTTAATAAAGTGTTCAATTAATCAATCAATCAATCAATCAATCAATCAATCAATCAATCAAACCTCAGTTGCCTTTCGAGTTAAAATAAAAGGTTTGACATGGAATGAAAATGTCTAAAAGACTACTAATAGGCATTCTGAGAACTAAAGAAGGAAGAAAGGATGGAGGGAGCGGAGACTGAACAGAAGGCCGCAGTACCCATGCCGGCAGGCCGGAGGCGACGACGCGGTCCATGGGGCTGTAGGGTCTCTCGGCTGCGGGGGAGTTGGGGGAGGAGATGCTGACCCCCAGCATCTCAGACTCCGCCTCCGACAGGGGGATCTGGGCCAGCCCTGGGGGACGGCCCAACACCGTGAGGGCCACATAGGAGCCGGCTGAGGGGACAACACAAGGTTAGTGTTAGTGGGAACAAATACTATCTCTGTATCAGACATTTATATTCTATATTTACCGCATATATATATCCACATTTGTCTGAATATAACTACATATAATGCTCTATATACTATATATTAGGGGTGTAACGGTACACGTATCCGTACCGAACCGTTTCAGTGTGTACCATACCGTACCAAACGGCTGTGTACCGAACGAATACAATGCTATGTTAACCACTAACGACCGCCCACCAGGGGCTGTTTTTTTCACAATCTAATATAATTATTTTTACAAGTCGATTATTAATTTCAATATAGAATATTCGTTGACAGCCCTACAAGTACAATTAGTTACTGTACACTACATCACCCCTGAGTGGAACATGGAAAGCCAAACTTTCCCCCACTGTACCGAAAACCCGTACCGAACCGTGACTTAAAAACCGAGGTACGTACCGAACAGTGGTTTTTGTGTACCGTTACACCCCTAGTATCTGTAGATACTATATCTGTACATATCCTACTCTTACTAGTTACACTGCTGGCCAGCATGACTACTACCATACTGTATTTACACCTGTATCACTGTACATATTAATACTACGACTCTGTACATACATCTGATTAGCACTACACTCAGTAGTACTAACTTGTATATCTTATACCCAGTTTAATCACCTGTACATTGTATATTGTTATTGCACGTTACTGCTACATTTGCGATCTGGTTGGATACCAAACTTCTTTTGGTTGTACTGTACTTGTGCTGCATGATGACGATACATTTGACTCTAATGTAAACGTAAACGTTAGGATCTGTTAGCGACTGCAGACACACTGTCTGCCTTCCTGTGTTTTTACAGCGGCGTTGTGAACCGACGCAGACGGAACTCACATTTGATGAGCTTCACCACTTCAACGTGGTTAGAATGTGTGACCAGGGTTCCGTTAACCTGAGAAGAAAAACAAAAACCGTTTAAAATAAGAAAGTTACAAATTAAATGAAAGGTCTGTGTAGCGTTTGTTTACTGTCAACAGCTGCTCAACGACTAGAATACAGAGGTAACGGGCGAGAGATCCTCAGAGATCATCAGAAGAACTCAACCAGAGGCGGTTAGGTGGCCGATCGGAGATTGCGTTCGTCACCAGCCCCGGAGCTGTGAGCTGGATTCGCCTGTTCGAATCCAGCTCACAGCTCCGGGGTTGTCACCAGCTTGGCTGGCCGTCTGCACTAATACAATTGGCTGTATTAGAGGGTGGGAGAAGCTGGCGGGGTGGGTCCGGGTCGTTGTAAACAGCGACTCCTACAGTTCGGTCGGGGCGCCTGCTAAGCGCGGATAGGACTCGAGGGGGATAGTGTGGTCCTCCCACACGCTACGCCCTCTCGATGAGAATCCGCGCTGCCAGGTGAAAAGAAGCGGTGATTGGCTGGACGTGTGTCGGAGGAAGCACGTCGTGGTAGCCTCCACTCTCCCAGATGATCTGACTGTGGGGGGTAAGTGCGCAGCGACCAGGAAGGGACTGGGAATTGGCATACGACTAACATTGGGATGGGAGAAAATCGGAGGAAAATGGAGGGGGAAAAAGACAAAAAAAAAAAAAAAAAAAAGAAGAAGAACTCAACCAGTCTGAGGTGGCTATATAACCTCTGTATTGAAAAGTATTAAAGTACAAATGGCCACAGAAAAGGCCAACAGTATCACAGAATAAATAGCATCTCAGATAAATCCCCAAATAACAAATAAAATGTTCAAAGTAATCTCTCAAACTCTTTTGTTTCAGCTAAGTGGTTCTATTTCTGTGGTTTTAGGTTCTAATCTGGATTTTAAACCCTTAATCTACTTTCAATACTTTGACTGTTAGAAGCTCTTTAACGGGTTTATAACACAGTAAGTCTCATAACGGCTGTAATTATGGCTGGTTACTTATACGCCATGAGCCCAAAATGTGTGTTAATAATCACATTTACAGTGGTTTATGAATAATTATTCATATTGATAATCTCATCCTCTGCATCATCCATCTGTACATTAATCATCATACGCATGCGAAGCATCGACATACAGTAACCATCTATAGCATCATAACATTCCACTACATCCCTACCTCATTTTGCATTTTTGTACTTTCGTTTGTACTTTCGTTTTGTATATAGTGTTTCGTCTTTACTCTTTTTACTTTTTTACTGTATGAAGCACAATCTCAGGAGGCTCATACCGAGTGTTTCACTGTAATGTATAGAATGCACCTTATGTGACAAACAGAACAGAGCTTGAAACTACAGGCCTGGTGCCGACCAGCAGGGGGCGGTGTGGAGAATGTGGAGGCATACCTTGATGATCCTGTCGCCCGTCTGCACGCCGGCCCGCATCGCAGCCCCATCTGCAGAGACACAGGAAGCAGACACCGCTCAGAAGACTCTTCAACATTCTTTTTTTTATCAAACCATAAACAAGGTGGCCTATTGGGATGTTGGGCTGTGATTTTATATGTCTGCACTTTATGTGCTCATTTTATGCCTTTTTTCTGTTGTGAAGCACTTTGAGCTGCAATTTTTGTATGAAAGGTGCTACAAATACAGTTTATTATTATTATTAACACACACACACACACACACACACACCATTGCATTAATCAGGAGTACAAGGAACTCTGCTGGGTAGGTTGACTGGACGCTTATAGAGATGCTTTTGCTTCATGTTTGTATAAGATGACAATGACTGGTTGTGAGTGGATTTGTTTTTATATTTTTACTGTATCAATAATTGTATGTTCTTCTGTTCATTTTACTTATTTATTTTATTTAGTTGTTAAATATATTTGTATTTACTGTATTAATGTATTATTTGTTGTGATGTTGATTGTGTTGATTGTGATGTTGATTGTGACCCCAGGAAGATTAGAAAACTGCTATGGCATAAGTTAATGGAGATCCTATAAATAAACTGCACCGTAATATGCACATACTACACGCAAGACACTTTGTGTAAATAATTGACTATTTTATTTAATCTTACCTAATTTTATTTGATCTTACTACTACTACTACTTATTATTATTGGACACACACACACACACACACACACACACACACACACACACACCCTGCACCGTAACATGCACATACACTCCACGCAAAAGACACTTTCTGTAAATAATAACTATTTTATTTTACCTCATTTTATAGTTTATCCTACTACTACTACTACAACTTATTGTTACCATGCTTGTATTCATTGTCGTTTCTTAATTGTGCACTGTTGTCCGAGCTCGAAACACACAAATGTCATTACCTGCAATGTCCCCTGTATTGTTGTGTATTTGACAAATAAAATAACTTGAAGGAGTCAAAAGGACAACTGATCAAATAAATAAAGACTTTAAAAACAAGAGAGAGGGTGCAGCAGACGCACATCCTCTACACACCGTGACACACCAGGCGCTGCGCGGGCACTCGTTCATTACAGACCATAACAGTGGTTATATTACGAGCCGCTTCGCTGCTCCACCCCAAACAGAGAGACGAGACGGGTTATTATCAGATCTGAGGCGCTGCGGCGTCAGCAGCCGGCACGTTCGGTGAGCGCTGTGCTTATAGAACAGCTTTTAGGTGAACGCTGAGCTTATAGAACAGCTTTTAGGTGAACGCTGAGCTTATAGAACAGCTTTTAGGTGAACGCTGTGCTTATAGAACAGCTTTTAGGTGAACGCTGTGCTTATAGAACAGCTTTTAGGTGAACGCTGTGCTGCTTATAGAACAGCTTTTAGGTGAGCGCTGTGCTTATAGAACAGCTTTTAGGTGAACGCTGTGCTTATAGAACAGCTTTTAGGTGAACGCTGTGCTGCTTATAGAACAGCTTTTAGGTGAACGCTGAGCTTATAGAACAGCTTTTAGGTGAACGCTGTGCTGCTTATAGAACAGCTTTTAGGTGAACGCTGAGCTTATAGAACAGCTTTTAGGTGAACGCTGAGCTTATAGAACAGCTTTTAGGTGAACGCTGAGCTTATAGAACAGCTTTTAGGTGAACGCTGAGCTTATAGAACAGCTTTTAGGTGAACGCTGAGCTTATAGAACAGCTTTTAGGTGAACGCTGTGCTTATAGAACAGCTTTTAGGTGAACGCTGTGCTGCTTATAGAACAGCTTTTAGGTGAACGCTGTGCTTATAGAACAGCTTTTAGGTGAACGCTGTGCTTATAGAACAGCTTTTAGGTGAACGCTGTGCTTATAGAACAGCTTTTAGGTGAACGCTCTGCTTATAGAACAGCTTTTAGGTGAACGCTGTGCTGCTTATAGAACAGCTTTTAGGTGAACGCTGTGCTTATAGAACAGCTTTTAGGTGAACGCTGTGCTGCTTATAGAACAGCTTTTAGGTGAACGCTCTGCTTATAGAACAGCTTTTAAGTGAACGCTCTGCTTATAGAACAGCTTTTAGGTGAACGCTGAGCTTATAGAACAGCTTTTAGGTGAACGCTGTGCTTATAGAACAGCTTTTAGGTGAACGCTGTGCTTATAGAACAGCTTTTAGGTGAACGCTGTGCTTATAGAACAGCTTTTAGGTGAACGCTGTGCTTATAGAACAGCTTTTAGGTGAACGCTGAGCTTATAGAACAGCTTTTAGGTGAACGCTGTGCTGCTTATAGAACAGCTTTTAGGTGAACGCTGAGCTTATAGAACAGCTTTTAGGTGAACGCTGAGCTTATAGAACAGCTTTTAGGTGAACGCTGTGCTGCTTATAGAACAGCTTTTAGGTGAACGCTGTGCTGCTTATAGAACAGCTTTTAGGTGAACGCTCTGCTTATAGAACAGCTTTTAGGTGAACGCTGAGCTTATAGAACAGCTTTTAGGTGAACGCTGTGCTTATAGAACAGCTTTTAGGTGAACGCTGAGCTTATAGAACAGCTTTTAAGTGAACGCTGTGCTTATAGAACAGCTTTTAGGTGAACGCTGTGCTGCTTATAGAACAGCTTTTAGGTGAACGCTGTGCTGCTTATAGAACAGCTTTTAGGTGAACGCTGTGCTGCTTATAGAACAGCTTTTAGGTGAACGCTGTGCTGCTTATAGAACAGCTTTTAGGTGAACGCTGAGCTTATAGAACAGCTTTTAGGTGAACGCTGTGCTTATTAGGGGTGGGAATCACCAATTTCATCATGATACGATACGATATCGATTCTTTGGACAACGATACGATATTTGCCGATATCACAAAGTCTCTCACGATACAATACGATTAGATTAGATTCAGGTGCCTGCAATCGATATGAGATGATATCATACAGTATGCCCATTTAACACAATCAGTAACATTTAGATCAACTAAAAAAAGGTAACGAAAATATCATTTGACATTTGTATTTTTGAGCTCTTCCAGACATTCCAAACCGTTCCTACAACAATTTGTTGATGTTGCATGATCATGTATAGGCCTACATTTATTATGTATTATATTGTTTATGTTTAAATAACATTTAAACATCAAACTCCTCTGACCTCATCTGGTCTTTCCAAAGACGCGCGCACACACACACACACACAGAAAGGGAGAATGCTCTGCTGTAACATCTACACACACGGAGCTACTGCTGTTGTTCTTGGGCGGATATGAGACTCGCCACAGGATTTTCAAAATAAGAGTATCGATATGAATCGATCTTATTACATTGCATCGATCCGATTCGATTGTTGATAATTACATCGATGTATCGTCCCACCCCTAGTGCTTATAGAACAGCTTTTAGGTGAACGCTGAGCTTATAGAACAGCTTTTAGGTGAACGCTCTGCTTATAGAACAGCTTTTAAGTGAACGCTGTGCTTATAGAACAGCTTTTAGGTGAACGCTGAGCTTATAGAACAGCTTTTAGGTGAACGCTGTGCTTATAGAACAGCTTTTAGGTGAACGCTGAGCTGCTTATAGAACAGCTTTTAGGTGAACGCTGTGCTTATAGAACAGCTTTTAAGTGAACGCTGAGCTTATAGAACAGCTTTTAGGTGAACGCTGAGCTTATAGAACAGCTTTTAGGTGAACGCTGTGCTGCTTATAGAACAGCTTTTAGGTGAACGCTGTGCTGCTTATAGAACAGCTTTTAAGTGAACGCTCTGCTTATAGAACAGCTTTTAGGTGAACGCTGTGCTGCTTATAGAACAGCTTTTAGGTGAACGCTGTGCTGCTTATAGAACAGCTTTTAGGTGAACGCTGTGCTGCTTATAGAACAGCTTTTAGGTGAACGCTGAGCTTATAGAACAGCTTTTAGGTGAACGCTGTGCTTATAGAACAGCTTTTAGGTGAACGCTGAGCTTATAGAACAGCTTTTAGGTGAACGCTCTGCTTATAGAACAGCTTTTAGGTGAACGCTGAGCTTATAGAACAGCTTTTAGGTGAACGCTGTGCTGCTTATAGAACAGCTTTTAGGTGAACGCTGTGCTGCTTATAGAACAGCTTTTAGGTGAACGCTGTGCTGCTTATAGAACAGCTTTTAGGTGAACGCTGTGCTGCTTATAGAACAGCTTTTAGGTGAACGCTGTGCTGCTTATAGAACAGCTTTTAGGTGAACGCTGTGCTTATAGAACAGCTTTTAGGTGAACGCTGTGCTTATAGAACAGCTTTTAGGTGAACGCTGTGCTGCTTATAGAACAGCTTTTAGGTGAACGCTGTGCTTATAGAACAGCTTTTAGGTGAACGCTGCGCTTATAGAACAGCTTTTAGGTGAACGCTCTGCTTATAGAACAGCTTTTAGGTGAACGCTCTGCTGCTTATAGAACAGCTTTTAAGTGAACGCTCTGCTTATAGAACAGCTTTTAGGTGAACGCTCTGCTGCTTATAGAACAGCTTTTAGGTGAACGCTCTGCTGCTTATAGAACAGCTTTTAGGTGAACGCTGAGCTTATAGAACAGCTTTTAGGTGAACGCTGTGCTTATTAGGGGTGGGAATCACCAATTTCATCATGATACGATACGATATCGATTCTTTGGACAACGATACGATATTTGCCGATATCACAAAGTCTCTCACGATACAATACGATTAGATTAGATTCAGGTGCCTGCAATCGATATGAGATGATATCATACAGTATGCCCATTTAACACAATCAGTAACATTTAGATCAACTAAAAAAAGGTAACGAAAATATCATTTGACATTTGTATTTTTGAGCTCTTCCAGACATTCCAAACCGTTCCTACAACAATTTGTTGATGTTGCATGATCATGTATAGGCCTACATTTATTATGTATTATATTGTTTATGTTTAAATAACATTTAAACATCAAACTCCTCTGACCTCATCTGGTCTTTCCAAAGACGCGCGCACACACACACACACACAGAAAGGGAGAATGCTCTGCTGTAACATCTACACACACGGAGCTACTGCTGTTGTTCTTGGGCGGATATGAGACTCGCCACAGGATTTTCAAAATAAGAGTATCGATATGAATCGATCTTATTACATTGCATCGATCCGATTCGATTGTTGATAATTACATCGATGTATCGTCCCACCCCTAGTGCTTATAGAACAGCTTTTAGGTGAACGCTGAGCTTATAGAACAGCTTTTAGGTGAACGCTCTGCTTATAGAACAGCTTTTAAGTGAACGCTGTGCTTATAGAACAGCTTTTAGGTGAACGCTGAGCTTATAGAACAGCTTTTAGGTGAACGCTGTGCTTATAGAACAGCTTTTAGGTGAACGCTGAGCTTATAGAACAGCTTTTAGGTGAACGCTGTGCTTATAGAACAGCTTTTAGGTGAACGCTGAGCTTATAGAACAGCTTTTAAGTGAACGCTGTGCTTATAGAACAGCTTTTAGGTGAACGCTGAGCTTATAGAACAGCTTTTAGGTGAACGCTGTGCTTATAGAACAGCTTTTAGGTGAACGCTGAGCTGCTTATAGAACAGCTTTTAGGTGAACGCTGTGCTTATAGAACAGCTTTTAAGTGAACGCTGAGCTTATAGAACAGCTTTTAGGTGAACGCTGAGCTTATAGAACAGCTTTTAGGTGAACGCTGTGCTGCTTATAGAACAGCTTTTAGGTGAACGCTGTGCTGCTTATAGAACAGCTTTTAAGTGAACGCTCTGCTTATAGAACAGCTTTTAGGTGAACGCTGAGCTTATAGAACAGCTTTTAGGTGAACGCTGTGCTGCTTATAGAACAGCTTTTAGGTGAACGCTGTGCTGCTTATAGAACAGCTTTTAGGTGAACGCTGTGCTGCTTATAGAACAGCTTTTAGGTGAACGCTGAGCTTATAGAACAGCTTTTAGGTGAACGCTGTGCTTATAGAACAGCTTTTAGGTGAACGCTGAGCTTATAGAACAGCTTTTAGGTGAACGCTCTGCTTATAGAACAGCTTTTAGGTGAACGCTGAGCTTATAGAACAGCTTTTAGGTGAACGCTGTGCTGCTTATAGAACAGCTTTTAGGTGAACGCTGTGCTGCTTATAGAACAGCTTTTAGGTGAACGCTGTGCTGCTTATAGAACAGCTTTTAGGTGAACGCTGTGCTGCTTATAGAACAGCTTTTAGGTGAACGCTGTGCTGCTTATAGAACAGCTTTTAGGTGAACGCTGTGCTTATAGAACAGCTTTTAGGTGAACGCTGTGCTTATAGAACAGCTTTTAGGTGAACGCTGTGCTGCTTATAGAACAGCTTTTAGGTGAACGCTGTGCTTATAGAACAGCTTTTAGGTGAACGCTGCGCTTATAGAACAGCTTTTAGGTGAACGCTCTGCTTATAGAACAGCTTTTAGGTGAACGCTCTGCTGCTTATAGAACAGCTTTTAAGTGAACGCTCTGCTTATAGAACAGCTTTTAGGTGAACGCTCTGCTGCTTATAGAACAGCTTTTAGGTGAACGCTCTGCTGCTTATAGAACAGCTTTTAGGTGAACGCTGAGCTTATAGAACAGCTTTTAGGTGAACGCTGTGCTTATAGAACAGCTTTTAGGTGAACGCTGAGCTTATAGAACAGCTTTTAGGTGAACGCTGAGCTTATAGAACAGCTTTTAGGTGAACGCTGTGCTTATAGAACAGCTTTTAGGTGAACGCTGAGCTTATAGAACAGCTTTTAGGTGAACGCTGAGCTTATAGAACAGCTTTTAGGTGAACGCTGAGCTTATAGAACAGCTTTTAGGTGAACGCTCTGCTTATAGAACAGCTTTTAGGTGAACGCTGTGCTGCTTATAGAACAGCTTTTAGGTGAACGCTGCGCTTATAGAACAGCTTTTAGGTGAACGCTGTGCTTATAGAACAGCTTTTAGGTGAACGCTGTGCTGCTTATAGAACAGCTTTTAGGTGAACGCTGTGCTGCTTATAGAACAGCTTTTAGGTGAACGCTGAGCTTATAGAACAGCTTTTAGGTGAACGCTGTGCTGCTTATAGAACAGCTTTTAGGTGAACGCTGTGCTGCTTATAGAACAGCTTTTAGGTGAACGCTGTGCTGCTTATAGAACAGCTTTTAGGTGAACGCTCTGCTTATAGAACAGCTTTTAGGTGAACGCCGTGCTTATAGAACAGCTTTTAGGTGAACGCTGTGCTGCTTATAGAACAGCTTTTAGGTGAACGCTCTGCTTATAGAACAGCTTTTAGGTGAACGCTGTGCTTATAGAACAGCTTTTAGGTGAACGCTGAGCTTATAGAACAGCTTTTAGGTGAACGCTGTGCTGCTTATAGAACAGCTTTTAGGTGAGCGCTGTGCTTATAGAACAGCTTTTAGGTGAACGCTGAGCTTATAGAACAGCTTTTAGGTGAACGCTGAGCTTATAGAACAGCTTTTAGGTGAACGCTGTGCTTATAGAACAGCTTTTAGGTGAACGCTGAGCTTATAGAACAGCTTTTAGGTGAACGCTGAGCTTATAGAACAGCTTTTAGGTGAACGCTGTGCTTATAGAACAGCTTTTAGGTGAACGCTGAGCTGCTTATAGAACAGCTTTTAGGTGAACGCTGAGCTGCTTATAGAACAGCTTTTAGGTGAACGCTGTGCTGCTTATAGAACAGCTTTTAGGTGAACGCTGAGCTGCTTATAGAACAGCTTTTAGGTGAACGCTGTGCTGCTTATAGAACAGCTTTTAGGTGAACGCTGAGCTTATAGAACAGCTTTTAGGTGAACGCTGTGCTTATAGAACAGCTTTTAGGTGAACGCTGTGCTGCTTATAGAACAGCTTTTAGGTGAACGCTGTGCTGCTTATAGAACAGCTTTTAGGTGAACGCTCTGCTTATAGAACAGCTTTTAGGTGAACGCTGTGCTGCTTATAGAACAGCTTTTAGGTGAACGCTCTGCTTATAGAACAGCTTTTAGGTGAACGCTCTGCTTATAGAACAGCTTTTAGGTGAACGCTGTGCTGCTTATAGAACAGCTTTTAGGTGAACGCTCTGCTTATAGAACAGCTTTTAGGTGAACGCTGAGCTTATAGAACAGCTTTTAGGTGAACGCTGTGCTGCTTATAGAACAGCTTTTAGGTGAACGCTGTGCTGCTTATAGAACAGCTTTTAGGTGAACGCTGCGCTTATAGAACAGCTTTTAGGTGAACGCTGTGCTGCTTATAGAACAGCTTTTAGGTGAACGCTGTGCTGCTTATAGAACAGCTTTTAGGTGAACGCTGAGCTTATAGAACAGCTTTTAGGTGAACGCTGCGCTTATAGAACAGCTTTTAGGTGAACGCTGAGCTTATAGAACAGCTTTTAGGTGAACGCTGAGCTGCTTATAGAACAGCTTTTAGGTGAACGCTGAGCTGCTTATAGAACAGCTTTTAGGTGAACGCTGAGCTTATAGAACAGCTTTTAGGTGAACGCTGAGCTTATAGAACAGCTTTTAGGTGAACGCTGTGCTTATAGAACAGCTTTTAGGTGAACGCTGAGCTTATAGAACAGCTTTTAGGTGAACGCTGAGCTTATAGAACAGCTTTTAGGTGAACGCTGTGCTTATAGAACAGCTTTTAGGTGAACGCTGTGCTGCTTATAGAACAGCTTTTAGGTGAACGCTGTGCTGCTTATAGAACAGCTTTTAGGTGAACGCTGAGCTTATAGAACAGCTTTTAGGTGAACGCTGTGCTGCTTATAGAACAGCTTTTAGGTGAACGCTGAGCTTATAGAACAGCTTTTAGGTGAACGCTGTGCTGCTTATAGAACAGCTTTTAGGTGAACGCTGTGCTGCTTATAGAACAGCTTTTAGGTGAACGCTGTGCTGCTTATAGAACAGCTTTTAGGTGAACGCTGTGCTTATAGAACAGCTTTTAGGTGAACGCTGAGCTTATAGAACAGCTTTTAGGTGAACGCTGTGCTGCTTATAGAACAGCTTTTAGGTGAACGCTGTGCTGCTTATAGAACAGCTTTTAGGTGAACGCTGAGCTTATAGAACAGCTTTTAGGTGAACGCTGTGCTTATAGAACAGCTTTTAGGTGAACGCTGTGCTGCTTATAGAACAGCTTTTAGGTGAACGCTGAGCTTATAGAACAGCTTTTAGGTGAACGCTGTGCTTATAGAACAGCTTTTAGGTGAACGCTGTGCTGCTTATAGAACAGCTTTTAGGTGAACGCTGTGCTTATAGAACAGCTTTTAGGTGAACGCTGTGCTGCTTATAGAACAGCTTTTAGGTGAACGCTGAGCTTATAGAACAGCTTTTAGGTGAACGCTGTGCTGCTTATAGAACAGCTTTTAGGTGAACGCTGTGCTGCTTATAGAACAGCTTTTAGGTGAACGCTGTGCTGCTTATAGAACAGCTTTTAGGTGAACGCTGTGCTTATAGAACAGCTTTTAGGTGAACGCTGTGCTGCTTATAGAACAGCTTTTAGGTGAACGCTGTGCTGCTTATAGAACAGCTTTTAGGTGAACGCTGTGCTGCTTATAGAACAGCTTTTAGGTGAACGCTGCGCTTATAGAACAGCTTGTACATTTCTTTATTTACAAACCATCTGATCAATAAATCAACCCATACTACATAAAGCATTTACTGACGATCACGGAATTATAAACGACCACCCCCCCCCCCCCCCCCGTTCATCCGCGCATGATGAGTCATAACGTTTAGGATCATGTACAGTTGACATTTTTTATATAGCGTGTATCGGCAACAAACGGCAGTTGATAATCTGCGTTTATGCCTATAACTCGCGTTCTAGGAATTACTGCAGAAAACGATAAAAACATACTTATATTCTAGACGGTATTTTTGGAAGAATCTATGAATGAAAAAGTATAACGTTCCTACATCCTGAACGATAGATAATCAATGTCGAATGGGCCATAGTAATGTCAATTTAGCAATACAATTTAAAAGGTTATAGCCCTGCAAAGAAGGTGAACATCTCCATAGACTTAGAGTGGTGGCAGTGATCATACATTGATGGATAGAAGCGTGGCAGTCAATGTGTTAAGATGTTAGATCCTAATATGAAAAACGATGTGATTTAATGTTCTATGCCTTATCTTGACATTGTTTATTTTGCTGCCGTCTATTTTATGCCTAATGGTACGTCTGCACTTTATGCATTGCTCTCGATCTGCCAATTTCGTGCATGTGTCTTTTTTACAGCTGTGAAGCACTTTGAGCTGCTATTCTTGTATGAAAGGTGCCATACAAATAAAGTGTATTATTATTAATATTATTATTATGGATAAGGAAATCCCATCAATTATTTAGATCATACTACTTTCCCTTTGCGATGGTCATAAATAAAAATGGGCAGCGATATCACAGGGGGCCTAAAAAACAGGCTTTGATGCAAAGTGCAACAACACGCCTCAGTCAGCGCCTGCCTCTCTGTTGCTATTCAGACCGTTTAATGTGCCTCACCGCACCCCCCCTCCTCTCCGTGACCCCACGACCCCTATCAGCCTCCACGGGCCTGCTGCTGCGCTACAGGGTCCTGCCACCGGGCCGTCTCCGGGAAGACCGCGCTACGAGGCACGCGCTGGCTACCGTGAAAACCACAGAGGAAGAATAATATTAGTCCGTGACTCCTCCATTAGTCGGGGGGGGGGGGGGGGGGGGGGCTCGAGTGGAACATCCTACTGAGAGGCTGTATCGTGTTTCCAAGTGAGAGGCGGCTTCGTTTAGTCACGTTCCCCATTACTCCTGGTGTCTGGGTCTTCAGTCACACCGCCCCGACGACCTGCCTCTACAGAGCACACCGCTCTGTGTTTGTGTGTAGTATAGTTAGTATAGCATAGTTAGATATGCGTTCTTTTTTTCCGTAGCCGCAGTTTGCGGAGACGCTCTCTGATTGGCCACTGACGTTTCTGGTCATGTGACATGTGCGCCCAATCGCGTGACGAGCTGTGTCTTTGCCCATTTCCTCCTCGAACAGCATGCAAACTACCTAACGCCTAGTTTATCACTGGTTAAGCTTAGGCGACTCTTTCGAAGTTGGTCAAGGTTAGAGTTTGGAATCAGGGCTGGTGTTCTATCGCCATGCTCTAAGACAAACTCTAACCTTAACCAACTTCGAAAGAGTGCCTAAGCTTAATAACCGGTGAAAGGAACAGGCGTCACACGATTGGGCACACATGTCACATGTCCAGAAACGTCTGTGGCCAATTAGAGTGTCTCCGCAAACTGCGGCTACGGAAAAAAAATAACGCGTTAGATATAGTATAACTGTATATTGTATAGAGTAGTGTATATAGGACACATTACCTTTTAATTCGTAAGCTAAGCTTAGCATTGTATTTTATCTTAGTACTTTTTATCATGCCTATTTTATTATCTATTCTATTTTATTCTATTAGTATTTGAAAAAAAATTGCACAATCAAAGCGGGCACGGCCACCTTCATTTCACTACATGTGTCGTGTGTGTATGTGACGAATACATCTCTTGAATCTTGAATACAGTCATGTAGTCATATCTCTGCCCGCCCCCCCCCCCCCCCCCCCCCTCTTCTTATTTTATTTAATTTTAAGTGATGTCCGATATTATCGGCCGACCGATATTATCGGCCGATATCGGCAGTAAAATGTGATATCGGAAAATATCGGTATCGGTTTAAAACAAAAAAAAAACAATAACAATATTTGTTATATATATATCCAGTGAAATTATTAGTTACCTGAAATTATTCAGTTTTTTGGACGGGGAAACCCTGCATATATCGGTATCGGTTGATATCGGTTGATATCGGTATCGGAAATTAAGAGTTGGACAATATCGGAATATCGGTATCGGTAAAAAAGCCAATATCGAGCAACTTATTATTATATGAATATTATTTCAACCTCAGGATTTGATCATCGTGCTGCCAGGGGGCGTAGGATCACAGCGTTGTGTGGTGAGGTGGGGGGTCTTAACTCTTTCACTGCCACACGACAGAAGGTTAACCCTTTACCATCACACAACCGACGACGGCGATGCCCCATCATTAGCATCATTAGCTCCGCTCTGCTACAGTCTGTCTCACCTCCCAGCCCCTGTCTCACCTCCCAGCCTGTCTCACCTCCCAGTCTGTCTCACCTCCCAGCCTGTCTCACTCTCTGGTCTCTGTCTCACCTCCCAGCCTGTCTCACTCTCTGGTCTCTGTCTCACCTCCCAGCCTGTCTCACTCTCTGGTCTCTGTCTCACCTCCCAGCCTGTCTCACTCTCTGGTCTCTGTCTCACCTCCCAGCCTGTCTCACCTCCCAGTCTGTCTCACCTCCCAGCCTGTCTCACTCTCTGGTCTCTGTCTCACCTCCCAGCCTGTCTCACTCTCTGGTCTCTGTCTCACCTCCCAACCTGTCTCATCACCTCCCAGTCTGCTCTCACCTCCCAGCCTTGTCTCACTCTCTGGTCTCTGTCTCACCTCCCAGCCTGTCTCACTCTCTGGTCTCTGTCTCACCTCCCAGCATGTCTCACTCTCTGGTCTCTGTCTCACCTCCCAGCCCCTGTCTCACTCTCTGGTCTCTGTCTCACCTCCCAGCCCCTGTCTCACTCTCTGGTCTCTTGTCTCACCTCCCAGCCCCCGTCTCACTCTCTGGTCTCTGTCTCACCTCAGCCCAGCCCCTGTCTCACTCTCTGGTCTCTGTCTCACCTCCCTCCCAGCCCCTGTCTCACTCTCTGGTCTCTGTCTCACCTCCCAGCCCCTGTCCTCACTATCTGGTCTCTGTCTCACCTCCCTCCCAGCCCTGTCTCACTCTCTGGTCTCTGTCTCACCTCCCTCCCAGCCTGTCTCACTCTCTGGTCTCTGTCTCACCTCCCTCCCAGCCTGTCTCACTCTCTGGTCTCTGTCTCACCCTCCCAGCCCCCTGTCTCACTCTCTGGTCTCTGTCTCACCTCCCCTCCCAGCCTGTCTCACTCTCTGGTCTCTGTCTCACCTCCCAGCCCCTGTCTCACTCTCTGGTCCTCTGTCTCACCTCCCCAGCCTGTCTCACTCTCTGGTCTCTGTCTCACCTCCCAGCCTGTCTCACCTCTCCCAGCTGCTACAGTCTGTCTCCCCTCCCAGCCCCCGTCTCACTCTCTGGTCTCTGTCTCACCTCCCAGTCTGTCTCACTCTCTGGTCTCTGTCTCACCTCCCAGCCTGTCTCACTCTCTGGTCTCTGTCTCCCCTCCCAGCCTGGCTCACTCTCTGGTCTCTGTCTCACCTCCCAGCCTGTCTCACTCTCTGGTCTCTGTCTCACCTCCCAGCCTGGTCTCACTCTCTGGTCTCTGTCTCACTCTCTGGTCTCTGTCTCACCTCCCAGCTGCTACAGTCTGTCTCACCTCCCAGCCCCTGTCTCACTCTCTGGTCTCTGGTCTCTGTCTCACCTCCCCAGCCTGTCTCACCTCCCAGCCTGTCTCACTCTCTGGTCTCTGTCTCCCCTCCCAGCCTGTCTCACTCTCTGGTCTCTGTCTCACTCTCTGGTCTCTGTCTCACCTCCCAGCCTGTCTCCACTCTCTGGTCTCTGTCTCACCCTCCCAGCCTGTCTCACTCTTCTGGTCTCTGTCTCACTCTCTGGTCTCTGTCTCACCTCCCAGCCCCTGTCTCACTCTCTGGTCTCTGTCTCACCTCCCTCCCAGCCTGTCTCACTCTCTGGTCTCTGTCTCACCTCCCTCCCAGCCTGTCTCACTCTCTGGTCTCTGTCTCACCTCCCTCCCAGCCTGTCTCACTCTCTGGTCTCTGTCTCATTTCCCAGCCTGTCTCACCTTCCAGCCCCTGTCTCACTCTCTGGTCTCTGTCTCACCTTCCAGCCCCTGTCTCACTCTCTGGTCTCTGTCTCCCCTCCCCAGCCTGTCTCACCTTCCAGCCCCTGTCTCACTCTCTGGTCTCTGTCTCACCTTCCAGCCCCTGTCTCACTCTCTGGTCTCTGTCTCACCTTCCAGCCCCTGTCTCACCTCCCAGCCCCTGTCTCACCTTCCAGCCCCTGTCTCACTCTCTGGTCTCCGTCTCACCTTCCAGCCCCTGTCTCACTCTCTGGTCTCTGTCTCACCTTCCAGCCCCTGTCTCACTCTCTGGTCTCTGTCTCACCTTCCAGCCCCTGTCTCACCTCCCAGCCCCTGTCTCACCTTCCAGCCCCTGTCTCACTCTCTGGTCTCTGTCTCACCTTCCAGCCCCTGTCTCACTCTCTGGTCTCTGTCTCACCTTCCAGCCCCTGTCCACCTCCCCAGCCCCTGTCTCACCTTCCAGCCCCTGTCTCACTCTCTGGTCTCCGTCTCACCTTCCAGCCCCTGTCTCACTCTCTGGTCTCTGTCTCACCTTCCAGCCCCTGTCTCACCTCCCAGCCCCTGTCTCACCTTCCCAGCCACCCTGTCTCACTCTCTGGTCTCTGTCTCCCCCTCCCAGCCTGTCTCACTCTCTGGTCTCTGTCTCACCTCCCAGCCCGTCTCACTCTCTGGTCCCCTGTCTCACCTCCCAGCCTGTCTCACTCTCTGGTCTCTGTCTCACCTCCCAGCCCGTCTCACTCTCTGGTCCCTGTCTCACCTTCCTTGACGAGCTGCACGAACACTGGGTTGGTCTCCGCTGACCGTGAGCCCGAAGCCGTTCTCATCTTTCTGGATGATGACACATCGCTGGACCAGACCTGAGGAGACACACACAGAGATACACACACATGCACACACACACACAGAGATACACACACATGCACACACACACACACAGAGAGACACACACACACACACAGAGAGACACACAGAGATACACACAGAGAGACACACACACACACACAGAGACACACACAGAGACACACACACACCACACACACACACAGAATACACACACACACACACACACAGAGACACACACACAGAGACACACACACAGAGACACACACACAGAGACACACACACAGAGATACACACACAGAGACACACACACAGAGATACACACACAGAGACACACGACCAGAGATACACACACAGAGACACACACACAGAGATACACACACAGAGACACACACACAGAGACACACACACAGAGACACACACAGAGA
>NW_028171967.1:0-3000 GCF_963971535.1 Notolepis coatsorum
CCCATTTTAATAGCGGTGGTGCGGCTTACAGGGCCGCTGGGTTCCTCCCCCGTGATACCGACTTGCCCACATGTGTCTCATAAAAGGCTGGTCAGCGGGGACGGGGAAGGTCGGCGGAGGCGAGTGTGTTCACTTATCCCCTCAAACTGCCTGTGGAGCATAAAAACTAACCAGAACCACAAGCTAACCTCAACAGGGTACAGTACAGCTCACTACACCGTATGTGCTTTTCTCTGTATAATTCCGCTACGGGAACCGACACACATCCATCAAAACAACAGGTCATCAGTGTGGGGACACAGAAGTGCACCGGGGCTATTCTTTCTTCTGGTGTTTCATTATTTTCACAGAATGGGCACAGCTGACAGTCTGCAGCTGAAAGCAGGACAGGCTGCCCCTGTGACACCAGGGCGCTCCTGCCTGTGTGGAGGAAGGTTGAAGGGGAAGGAGAGAGTAGGAGGGATGGAATAAGGGAGAAGGTGTGAGGAGTGAAGGGGTTAAGTCTACCCTCCCCTGCCAGAGACCAGGTGCATCGTGGCCCCGTCCAGAGGCCCTGAGAACCAGGCTGCCGAAGAGGCCTTTGGGATGGACGTGGTCTATTCCCAATAGTCCATGAAAAGACTACAGTCTGCCTCTGTCCCACACCCCTTGCTATCTGTCTGCTCTGGCCTTGTAAAAGACTTAACAGGTCTCACATGATCCAGGGGGTCCCCGCTGGAGCTGCAATTGGACAGGCCCCTGAGAAGCCGGCGCGTGATTGGACTGCCTCGGACTGTGAAGGACACGGTGGTTGATTACCTCCAGAGATGAGCTCATCTACCCTGTCCAGTCGATCAGAGGAGGCCCTGTTCTGCTCTCCACCAGCATACATCATCTGGAAAGACCATGGGAGACATACAGACCGTAGAGTACTAAGAAATGTTTGCACTGTTTGCCCGTAAAACTTTATGGTAACGGACAGTGAGGATAGAAGTGGTATAATGTAACGCAGCATGGGGTGCAATGGTGTAGCATTGCATAACACAGCAACGTTTTGAAGATTATGGTATGGTATTACTGTAATGTAATCTACAGAACTGCAGAACTAAGATCCCTATGAAATGAAGCAGGCTATTCTCTGTCCTGGCTCCACGGTGGTGGAACGAACTTCCTACCACAGTCAGGACAGCCCAATTTTCAGCTGTTGACTAAAAACACACTTCTTCAATCAATATCTGAAATAAAAAAGTATACAAAAATAAACAAACCTTCTCATTGCCTTTTACTAATATGTACTTTTCGAGAGGTACCAGAGGTGTACCCTTCCTGCTGACCTATTGTACACAATTTGTAAGTCGCTTTGGATAAAAGCATCAGCTAAATGACTAAATGTGAATGAAAATGTAAATGACGTGCATAATACCATGTAGAGTGCCCACTGGTCTCCGGCACTCCAGTTTACAGACAGGAGCGCCGTCCAATCTGCTGAGAGGAACGTAATCACAGCTGTTTGTTTGCGCTCCGGGGGCTGTTGTTTTGCTTCTCCCAGGGGGAGGCCGGGTGTTGTGGTCAGTGAAAACACAACTCCCCCGGGACACGTCTCTCCTCCCGACCTCTCCTGACCCCTCTCGCCTCATCAGGACACGGTGGCTGCAGACACCGAGCTAACGGGGCTTGAGGAAGTGCATGGCCTTGGGGGGGGAAGCCATTAGTACCGGGCCCCTCTCTCTTTCACTCCTCTCTCTCCTCACTGAAACTGGATCGCCCCACTACACATGCCCCCCCTCCCCCCACAGCACATGGCCACACTTCCCGCTTAATGAGAAGGAGCCACTTAGTCAGGCAGAATGTACCTCCGGCCCCCTCCTCACTGTAGTGTCCACAGTCCTATTCAGAACTATTTGCCCAAGAAGCTCTCTGTGTCTCCTTTCTTTTCCCTCTCTTCATATATACACACGCATTCACACACATGCACACACACACACATACGCACGCACACACGCACGCACGCACACACACACACACACACACACACACACACATTAGAGGAGCGTCGGAACTTCAAACACGGTACAGCTGCATTGGCTGAATCTGGTAGTAGGGCACTGGGTGGTATAATAGCAAAAACGAAACAGCTGGGTTATTTGGGATATGCTACCTACTCCAAATGATTTCATTCATGTGTTTGCCCTGTTATGGACTATTGGCAGGGGTATGGGGTTCAAAAGTAAATATAAAAGGAGAAAAGGTACAGAATAGGGCAATACGGTACTTTCTAGGAGTCCATAAATTCACCCCTGTATTAGCAATAACGGGAGATATGGTATGGGAACCGTGTGGAATAAGATGGAAAGGCAGCATGTTAGCTTTATGGAACAGATTTATGAAAATGCTAGTCGAGTTGCTAGGAACATTTTCAACTGGGATGTAACTGTAAAAGGTGCATGGGCAAGTGAGATAGAAGACCCTCTCAGTGAAATTGGAGCATCTGACCTTTTCCAGAATGTAAATACTGTAAACATCTCCTTGGTTAAGGAAGCCTTGTCTAACATACATCAGATTAATTAAATGGTCACAGGAAATACTACATAAACCAAAACTAAGAACATTTAGTACGATAAAAAGTAGTAGTAAATAAAAAATATGTGTGTGCTCCATTATCAAAAAGACAAAGGTCAGGGCGGTTAGGTGGCCAAGCGGAGATTGCGTTCGTCACCAACCCCGGAGCTGTGAGCTGGATTCGCCTGTTCGAATCCAGCTCACAGCTCCGGGGTTGTCACCAGCTTGGCTGGCCGTCTGCACTAATACAATTGGCTGTATTAGAGGGTGGGAGAAGCTGGCGGGGTGGGTCCGGGTCGTTGTAAACAGCGACTCCTACAGTTCGGTCGGGGCGCCTGCTAAGCGCGGATAGGACTTGAGGGGGATAGTGTGGTCCTCCCACACGCTACGCCCTCTCGATGAGAATCCGCGCTGCCAGGTGAAAAAGAAGCGGTGATTGGCTGGACGTGTGTCGGAGGAAGC
>NW_028171966.1:0-1000 GCF_963971535.1 Notolepis coatsorum
GAAAGCTATTAAAATAGTCTTTGAATCTATTATACTTTCTTTGTGTTGATTTTACATTAATTCCATGATTTTACTCAAGTAAATATCTGTTACAAGAGTCGGTCTTAACGGTTCCCGGTGACAGGTGCAATTTTTTTTGGATACGCCTCAGGCATCCTGCACTCTATATGACTGCACTCTAGTCATATGTGTACTGTATATATGTATATTGAATATCCCACAATTTAATTATTTAGTAATTTTTTGTAGAAACATGCTATTTTTAATCTAGATTAATCTAGATTAATTACAGAAAATTGTGAGATAGTAGTAGTAGTAGTAGTAGTAGTTTGAGGATTCGCCTGTTCCCTGGACCTTTATTCCCTGTCTCCTCACCTCACCAGCCCCCACCTTTGGACTTTCCCTGTCTACTCTCCTCAACAGCCCCCACCCTTGCGATGTTTTACTCTCCTCTACTCTTCACCAGCCCCCACCCTTGGACTACCTTTCACAGCTGTCATAGTTTATGATTAGCGCCCCAGAGGGCTTTAAATACCTGGACCTCCCTCCAGTCCTGGTCGGGTCGTTCTTGTTACTACAATCTACTGCCACGTCTCCGGCGTGAGACGTCGTGCCACCCCTGTACTTCACCACCTGTCGCCGTTTGCCTGGAGTGGGACGCCGTCTACGCTCTCTAATTCTCTACGGGAGGTTTTCCAGTGTTCCCACTCCAGATGTCAAGCCGGCGCGCATCGCTTCCTAGTTCCACGGGAGGATGCGTCTCTTCGCCCCGGTCCCCTGGGACCCCGGTGTTCTGCGCTGCCCGTCTGCAGCTTCCGAGGAGGATCTCCGTGCCAGGCCTGGAGTGGTGTTCCCACTCCAGATGTCAAGCCGGCGCGCATCGCTTCCTAGTTCCACGGGAGGATGCGTCTCTTCGCCCCGGTCCCCTGGGACCCCGGTGTTCTGCGCTGCCCGTCTGCAGCATCCGAGGAAGATCTCCGTGCCAGGCCTCCGCCGTCGG
>NW_028171965.1:0-27483 GCF_963971535.1 Notolepis coatsorum
TGGAAAAACCAATTGGATAATCAAGCCTTAAAAGAGAATCGCTGGGCGAAGCAGTCGCGCTTCTGACTGACGTGCATGTTTTTTTTTCTCGTTGTATCTTTTGTTAAAACGTTACATATTCGATCAGAGAAAAGTGTATTTTGTTTCTTGACGGTTATTGCCTTACTTTGTTTTTTTTCCTGTTTTTTTCCCCAATGTTTTGAAATCGCTTTTTTCTTTCTTTTTCTTTTGTCTTTTTTTTTTTTTTGCTGCAGTCCTTATTCATTCAGCCATATTCCAATGTAGGCCTTCAAAGCTTTAGCCGTTAATACATTATTATTATTATTATTATTATTCCGTTTGTTAACATTACTTCTTTACCTGCCGTAGGTCGATACATGCAGTCTGCACCTGCTCTCACGCACGTCACACACACACATACACGTTTTTATACATGTGCACACGTACACACACACACACATACACACACACACACACTACGACAATGACAATGAAAAATGCACGTCTACTCTTAACAAATCAATCCCAGATCTCTCACTCACTCACTCACTCACTCACTCACTCACTCACTCACTCACTCACTCACTCACTCACTCACTCACTCACTCACTCACTCACTCACTCGGTCAATCACTCACTCGTTCGTTCAGCTACCAAATCGATGCAATCCATGCGTGGTGTAAGATGCTGCTATCCTGTGATTTTATTATATCTTAAGAAAGAATGGAAACCCAGTAATCTAATATATATACACATATATATTATATCAAATATCTATGATGCTAATGAGGCGTGTAATATAAATGATGATGATGATGATGATGATGATGTAGGGTTTGAAGTATCAGTGTCAAAGGGGGACGAGGAGTCGACTCAAAGTGCTCACGGACAGCAGCTCTGAGGTCAGTTCAGTAGCGTGCTTGCGGTAGAAGAAGCCCTTAAAAAAGAAAAAAAAGGGGACGGAGTGGGTAAAAAAAAAAACAGACTCTAGATCAGTTCCTAGGGAAACCAGCTAACGGAGGGGAAGGGGAAGCCAGGCTGGATATAATTATGATCGGCTGCATCTTACCAGGAAGAGGCTGACCAGGGCATTTCATTGGCTCTCGTATAGCCTGCCGTCACTACACCAGTCCTTCCGTCTTGTAAGGAACCAATCGGCAGCCTGCTTCACCTGTTGCTTCGCCAGCGTTGTGCCTGTTTCATCAGAGACCCAGGGACGCTCGCAGCCAGCTAGCCGCCCCTCTCAGAGGTGTGTGTGTGTCTGTGTGTGTGTGTGTCTGTGTGTGTGTGTGTCTGTGTGTGTGCATACGCGTTGGCCAGGAAAAGCATTAGCCGTTAGCATTTAGCTTGAGCTTTACCCCCCCCCAGACATTCAGCCAGCCAGTCGGCCCGCACAGTGCTGAAGATGTAGTTCCTCCTGCCAGCTAGTCTGTGAATCCAGAGCCACGTCTAAAGACTCCTCTCCAGTCCTCCCTGGAACGATGCCTTGTTTTCTATTCCTCTGGCTGCCTACCAGCTCCTCTCTCGCTCTCCATCCATCTCTCTCTCTTTCTGCTCATCCACTTCTCTCTCTCGCTCTCTCTCTCTCTCTCTCCCTTTATCTCTCTCTCTCTCTCTTTATCTTTTCTCTCTCACTCTCTCTAAAGGTGCTTTATTGACATGTAATCAGAGCAGTAGTGAGCCTGTGGTCTCTCCTCAGACAGACGTGTCCTCCGCGGGCTTAAACTAATGTGCTCTAACCAAACAAGCCTTTTAACTCCACAGAACAGAACAGGGCATTCTGCCCCCCCCCCCCCCCCCCACACACACACACACACACACACCCTCATCCCACACCTCCCTCATCACAACCCTGCTAACCCAGAGCCCGAAAACAGCCAAGGTACAACCCTATGTATACACCCCCTCATGATCCAAAGAAGTCACCCTGACTTGGCCTGCTTACAGAGCAACACGTCCCCCTAATAGGGGGGGGGGGGGGGGTTGTCTTTTTAGCCCTACCCCATCAGCTCTGATTGGCAGCCTGTAATGTACCTCAGGGACATGGCCTTACAGAGGGGAGATCGATCCCATAATACCCCCCCCCCACATTGCTGTTATTGTTACCATGGTAACCTCTCTTTCTCTCTCTCTCTCTCTCCTCTCCTCTTTCCATCTCTCTCTCTCTCTCTTTCATTTTGATGCTGTATCATGTCCTCTCTCTACGCTGTGCCTTGCTCCTATACGCGTCAGTAGGCAGAGAGTGGTTCACTAGCTCAAAATTCCTTTGCCAAAGTTGATGGGAAAGATATGGTAGAGTTCTTTTCTAGGTTTTTATTTATACTATATATTTGCATACAGTACTTTACATGCCAATTACAGTGCAATCTTCATTTATTTATTGTTTAAATAAAGAGACAGTAGTTTATATACTAATTTTTTCCCCCTTGTAGCATGTTATTATTTTCCGTTTTTTTCTCTGTTTTTTTTCTGTTTTGTTTTTGTTTTTGTTTCCTCTTGTAATGGATGTTATGTTAGATTGTGTGATTAAGGCCAGCATTCCTAATCTCAGTAACCCTTTAAGTATTTTTCTTAACAGCTGTTGGGAATCTGTAGCTCATCAGTCAAAATACAAAATCCTTTTTTTTTTCAGTATCTGTGCATTTTTTCCTTTTTTGTTGAAACTTGTAACCAAACGCCTTTTACTTTTCATCTCCTTGTCGCCGAGGGCAACGGCCCGCACGGCTCATTGTAAACGCTTAGAGACATGTAGCAAAGCCAAGCCTTTTAGGGTCGCGGTCAAGGCGTCGTGTCATGGGATATATGTAGCTGCCTTTGGCCTTTTTATTGCTGGTTAGTGTTATAATGAAGCTGATGGTATCTCTTTACTGATGGTATCTCTTTACTGTTTCTATTGCCAAAGTGCAGGCTTCTCGTGTCCACTCGACTTTATTCTGCTATCTAAAGGGTTCTGTGTTGTTCCTCTGTAAGGACACAGCATTACGATTATTATTATTATTATTGTTATTATTATTATTATTATTATTATTATTCTCTCAAAAAGGAAAAAAAACATTAACATGACCTGTGATTATGCTTATTTTTTTCATATTATCTTTTGTTATTTTGACGTTTTTATTTTGTTTAAAAAAAGAATGTGCCATTTTGAAAACGTAGCCCTTTTTTTTGATGATGATGAGAGTTTTTAACACAACGTGATTTCACACTGAATGGTAAAAAAAAAGACAAAAAAAGACAAAAAAGGACAAAAAAATACAAAACAATCAAAATCATGATTTCAGGCGGAGGTTGAAGACGATGATGACGATGATGATGATGATGATGATGATGATGATGATGATGATGATGATGATGATGATGATGATGATAATAATGATGATTCCTTGCTCCAGGCTAGTGTCGGTATAGAGGTAGTAGTGAGTATTTTGTATCCAGTATTTTGCTACAGAGATGATATACAGAGATATCTATAGAGCTATTAGAGTCGGTAATAAAGAGAAATAAACTAACAGAGATGAAGCACTTTTTTTTTTAAATCCAAGCTGAGCGTATTGACGAGATACTATCTCAGCGCAGAGTTGGAGGAGCGAAGATCTCTCCCTCCCCCCCCCCCCGCTCTGCTCCCAACGACCGCCAATGCGGTCTGTTCACACTCACTGGCATTACTCTCGCCGTCGCCATCGCCGTGACGACAGTGCTATCGGGGGACACACACACACACTCACACACAGTGTGTGTGTGTGTGTGTGTGAGCGCTTCACCAAATGACGCCCTACTCCCTAATGAAGCGTGTACGACTACAAGAGAAAGCGCACTACAGAGGGTGTAGGGCACCGTGTGGGATGCCTCCTCGTCTCGCCCCCCCCCCCTCACCCAGCCTGTTGCTGTCGTGCAGTGTCTGACAGGTGGACGTGAGCTGTCCCATACCCACCCCACCCCCCCTCAAAGCCTTATGATGTCTGCTGATGCGACGATAAGGATTGGCCCTGTGTTTTGGCCAAGGTCAAATGCCAGTGATATTAGCATTGATTAGTCCAACGTTACCCCAATGTAAGCCTAACGTATGTGGGCTGGGTACTGCCTGTGTGTTTTTACTATTGCTGGTGAGTCCATAGCCACGCCCCCTGCCCCCAGGTCCTGCTCATTTGGTGGATCTTGTCACAAAAAAAATACGAGAGACCATTTTTGCCCAGCAACCCCCAGTCTGTGCCTTTTAATTTTTTATTTTCTTAGATTTATCTTTTTTTTTGTTTAGTTTCATTTGTACGTTTTGCAGAAAGTACAGATGTTTGATTGACAGATGTTTGATTGACAGATTGACAAACGTACAGAGACTCACAGGTATTTAACTATTTTTTAAGTGAAACAAAAAAAAAGACATATTTTTACCTCACAGTTTCAAACAAACATTCCAAGGTTGTCATGGTCTACGAATTGAGAAAAAAAAAGAAAACCATACATTTCTTCTTGTATTGTAAATGTTAGACAATTTCATATGCATTATATAAAAGAAACTGCCATATCAATTTTAATGTATAGATTTTTGCAAATACTACCCTATGTATGTAAGACGTAACTGTATCGGTAGCGTATATATAATATATTTATGCCCAATAAATGTTTTAATTTTTTTCTGACTTGCGTCTGATATCTCTCTTTTTGTGTGTCATTATTTGTCTTTATAAAACAGGGAGCTCAAATCAAGCAATATGATTGGTTCATATCCATGGTATAATGAGCGTATATCCACAGCTATGATTCTATTTCCTTTTCACAAGTCAGTATCACTCCACGTCTGAGGAAAGAACTGTTAGCCTTGTTAAATGAGACGGTCTGGTCTACGGGGGAGACTGGGGTTGTTAAATGAGACGGTCTGGTCTACGGGGGAGACTGGGGTTGTTAAATGAGACGGTCTGGTCTACGGGGGAGACTGGGGTTGTTAAATGAGACGGTCTGGTCTACGGGGGAGACTGGGGTTGTTAAATGAGACGGTCTGGTCTACGGGGGAGACTGGGGTTGTTAAATGAGACGGTCTGGTCTACGGGGGAGACTGGGGATGTTAAATGAGACAGTCTGGTCTACGGGGGAGACTGGGGTTGTTAAATGAGACGGTCTGGTCTACGGGGGAGACTGGGGTTGTTAAATGAGACGGTCTGGTCTACGGGGGAGACTGGGGTTGTTAAATGAGACGGTCTGGTCTACGGGGGAGACTGGGGTTGTTAAATGAGACGGTATGGTCTACGGGGGAGACTGGGGTTGTTAAATGAGACGGTCTGGTCTACGGGGGAGACTGGGGTTGTTAAATGAGACGGTCTGGTCTACGGGGGAGACTGGGGTTGTTAAATGAGACGGTCTGGTCAAAGGAGGAGACGGGCTGATGCATGCAGATCGGGGGATCCCTCACATCACAGTGCGCACGTATGCCCATAATATATGGACCAAGAGAGGCTCACAATGTCTGTTAGCGTCATCTGAATTAGACGATAAAGCGGTTGTATCCAGATTATTTAATTATTGGCACTTCGAATAAATGTATTAATCTAGCTACTAACTGGGGAGATGGTAAGTTACAGGTAAAGGAATATAGCAGGAGGGTCGGTTGTTACGATAGTTAACCTCACGTTGAACGGGGATTCAGTTAAACTGGGCATCAACCCCCAGTCCTGTCACAGCCGCTCAATCTCTGAAAAGCACATTTCCAAACAGGCGTCATTTGGACTAACTGACTACATATTTGGAATCTAAATGGGTATTCTCGCCTGAATACATATTAAAACTGTATAATAATGGTCCTGGGTCGTACGTTAAAACAGCGTTCGGCCGTGGTAAATTGTTGACATATCTGCCCGACTGAAAAACAATAAGAAATGGTAAATGGTGCATTTATATAGCAGCTTTTATCCAAAGCGCTTTACAATTCTCTTCCTCACATCCACTCACACATTCACACACCGACGGCGGAGGCGACCATGCAAGGTGCCAACCTGCTCATCTGGAGCAATTAGGGGTTAAGTGTCTTGCTCAAGGACACTTCGACACGCTGCCCGGGAGGAGCGGGAATCGAACCGGGAACCTTCTGATTACCAGACAACCGCTCAACTGTCACCCCCAGCCAGGAAGGTCTATTTTTATTTTGAACATTATTATTTAATAAATAATAACATAAACATTTAAATTGAAGTGTGTCTTACTTTCATATGGCCATAACCTACTTGGTAACCGTTTTATAAAAGCAATAGCTCACTTCAAGCCATGGTATATGGTTATTATATCACTGAACTACGCCCCCTTAGCTGTGATATAATAACCATATTATGTCTGTCGTGACGTGAGCTATTGCTTTAACCCTTTCACTGCTACACGACAGCCGGTTAACCCTTTCACTGTGACAATACAGAAGGTTAGCCCTTTACTATCACACAACCGACGGTGATGCTCCATCGTTAGCATCATTAGCCCATCCGCGGAGCTGATGATGGAGCATCGCCGTCGGTTGTGTGATAGTAAAGGGTTAACCTTCTGCCGTGTGGCAGTGAAAGGGTTAAGCGTACAGTATCCACACAATAGTGATGGGTTCCATTGAAGACGTTCGGATGTCTAAGCCAGTGGTTCTCAAACTGTGGTACGCGTACCACTAGTGGTACTTGGTGGTATTGCTGGTGGTACTTGAAAACATTTACAAAAAAGCAAATCTTTATTTTTTTTTGTCAGGCCACTGAACTTAGAAGCAGGCCAGGCCAGTGTTTCTGGTTGCGGTGGCGGGATAGTTAGATAACCTAAGTGGGGAACAACCAGGAGATCACTGTGACAGAGAGTAATGCAGTCTAAACAGTCATAAATCTTTAATTCAACTTCAGCCCTGATCATAACCATTTATTTTTAGATTTTTTGTAATGTCAGATAAAAAATGAAGTACTCCCACTTTTCTGAAAAGAGTTGGTGTTAAATCTGACATTACAAAAAAATCCATCAAAATCTGTGTTGCTGCTCATCATTGACACATGCCTAGCCTGTAATAATCCCCCCCAGAAAAAATTACTTTGCATTTGATATATTGAAAATATTTTAATTTGTTTGTGTTTTTTTTTTTTAACAATAATTTGTGATGCCATCAAACAAACTGGCATTTAAAGGGTAAACATTCAAAAATGTATTGAATATGTGTTTTCTTTTCTTTTTTACAATAATTTGTGATACCCATCACAAACACTGGCATTTAAAGGGTAAAAATTCAAAAATTCCTGCACCAGAATGCAGGAAATTAAGTTTTTGTAACTAAATGTGTGTGTGTGTGTGTGTGTGTGTGTGTGTGTGTGTGTGTGTGTGTGTGTGTGTGTGAGAGAGAATGACGGACAATTGCTTGCTGTGTGAGAGAGATAGAGAGAGAATTAAGTACATTTGAGAATGTTATTTATTATGTTCTCAATGCCCCTTGCATTGTATGAGTTGTGTGGAAGCGTTTGCTAGTTCTAGTGCTATCCCTTTGTACATTGTGGCTGTGTCTGACAAAAGTTAACAATAAATAATGGTATTAGGAATACATTTGCCTCCTGCGTGAACTGTGCATAGCTGAATAGACTGTATTTTAACGCCGGTCATATGGTGGTACTTGGAGAGCCAGCTACGTTCTCAGGTGGTACTTGGTGTAAAAAGTTTGAGAACTACTGGTCTAAGCTCTTCAGAATGTTCCTCTCTCAATTCCAGACCGCCATAGCTTTCAATGTATTCTCCTACGCAGAGAGTTGGACGGTGTTCCAAAGAGGAAGTAGACTAACCGGTGCCACCTCTACTCCTGTTCCCCTAAAATATTGAATAAACAAAATTATATTATTGTTCCCCCCATGCTTTTTAGTCTCTTGTATATATATATATATACGAACTGAAGATCAGTTGGAATAAAGTAAAATAATTTAATTTCACAGCGACTGTGCAGCCTCGTTTATTTTATTTGACCTTTTATTTTACCAGGAAGATCAATTGAGAACGGCTTCTCATTTACAACGATGACCTGACAAGAGCAGAAGAAAAAACAAAACAAACTGAAAAAAAGACAAACATCAATGAGGTCGAGACAATGAAGTTAAAAACAGCCTAAATAACTACTAGCAATATATATAGAGAGAGAGGGGAGAAGGGGAATCAACATGTACAACAGTCAGCTAGGGACTGTGCAGTTTCTGCCTAAACACATGGAATGATGGAAGAGATGAGTTTTGGAGAGAGTTCCAGTCCATTTGCTGCAGCAAAACTAAAGGAATTCTGTCCCAAGACAGTGCGGGCCTCCTGGGAACAGATAGAGTGATGAGATCACTGGCCCTCAGGTGGTAGTTGCTCTGGGAAAGGTGCAGGAGGCTGGAGAGCTATTGAGGTGTCTTCCCCAGTAGAGTCTGGAAGATGATCTTTAACTGTGTCCATTAGGGGTGGGAATCACCAGTTTCATCATGATACGATACGATATCGATTCTTTGGACAACGATACGATATTTGCCGATATCACAAAGTCTCTCACGATACAATACGATACGATTAGATTCAGGTGCCTGCGATCGATATGAGATGATATCATATGCCCATTTAACACAATCAGTTATGAGACTCGCCACAGGATTTTCAAAATAAGAGTATCGATATGAATCGATCTTATTACATCGCATCGATCCGATTCGATCGTTGATAATTACATCGATGTATCGATCTGGATCGATGTATCGTCCCACCCCTAGTGTCCATTAGGGGTGTAAAGGTACACGTACACGTATCCGTACCAAACCGCTTCAGTGTGTACCGTACCGTACCGAACGGCTGTGTACCGAACCAATACAACGGTATGTTAACCACTAACGACCGCCCACCGGGGGCTGTTTTTTTCACAATCTAATCTAATTATTATTATTATTTAAAAAAAAATGTACAAGTCGATTATTAATTTCAATATAGAATATTCGTTGACAGCCCTACAAGTAAATAATTAGTTACTGCACACTACATCACCCCTGAGTGGAACATGGAAAGCCAAACTTTGCCCCACTGTACCGAAAACCCCTATCGAACCTTGACTTCAAAACCGAGGTACGTACCGTACCGTGGTTGTTGTGTACCGTTACATACTGTATAGTGTCCATGGAAAGGACGACGAACGCGGGCATAAAGGTACGGTTTCCTTAGAAGAAAATATAGCCTGTTTACTTTACTGATAACGTCACTGCATAGCACAGAATGTTCAAGCTGTCTGATACTCTGTAATCACCCAATTCAAAGTTACAGCTGGATTTTATTTTGTGCAGACGTCGTCTTTCCTGGGCAGCTTGCTCAGCTGTTTATCTTCTTTATGAATGAGGACAGGTCTTGATGAATGAAAGTAACAATCTATAGACTTGGATAATAGCCTCCACATCAGCTGGCCTTTTTCTCTCACTGTGTGTGTGTGTGTGTGTGTGTGTGTGTGTGTGTGTGTGTGTGTGTGTGTGTGTGTGTGTGTGTGTGTGTGTGTGTGTGTGTGTGTGGTAAATGGACTGCATTTATATAGCAGCGTTTATCCAAAGCGCTTTCCATTTCATGCCTCACATTCACCCATTCACTCACACACTCACACAACGACGGCGGAGGCGACCGTGCAAGGAGCCGACCTGCTCATCGGGAGCAGTTAGGGGGTTAAGTGTCTTGCTTGAGGACGCCTCGACGCGCTGCTGCGAGGAGCCGGAATCGAACCAGGAACCTTCAGATTACCAGACGACCGCTCTACCTCCTGAGCCACTGCCGCCCCCATGTGTGTGTGTGCGTGCATTATGTTTCTGCCAAGTTGCACTCTGTGAAGAGAAGACGACACTGCATGTCTGTGTGTGTCTGTGTGTGTGTGCGTGAAGGAGAGTAAGTAAAGTTTATTTATATAGCACTTTTAACAGAGAGAAGAGAGAAAACAGGCATCCGTCTTAGATTTACTCTCTGCCAGTCTTGATAGCATCTGGCCAGATTGCAGTGCAGAGTAATCACAGAGAAGAGTTATATCATACTGGATCCAGACACACACACACACACATACACCCACACAGACACACACACATACACCCACAGACACACACCCACACAGACACACACACCCACACAGACACACACCCTCACATACCTTTGCAAAACAATCATTTATCTATGAGTCACCATTATTCAGACTCCATCTTCATCGTTCACCCTTGTCCTCCCCTATTCTTTCTCTCTCATTTGTATGCATACTTCTCTTTTGTTCTCTCTCTCTCTGTCCCTCTCTCTCTCTGTCCCTCTCTGTCTCACTCTCTGTCCCTCTCTCTCTCTGTCCCTCTCTCTCTCTCTCTCTGTCCCTCTCTCTCTCTCTGTCTCTCTCTCTCTGTCTCCCTCTAAATTTCATCGGCGACCCAAAGATTGCATGTGTGTGTGTCGCTGCATGACGACAGTCAACAACGTGTGTACAATGAATGAATGAATGAATGAATGAATGAATGAAAAGTTTATTTTTGAACATGTTATTCTCCATATTTCTCCAAACAACTCACGGTATCTTGTTCCGTCAAACCGAACAATCATAACAACAAATTAAAAAAACATTAAAAAAAAACATTAAAAAAAAAAGAAAAAAAAGGAATTATAAACAAAAGGTCAAGAGCGATGTGTTTGGTTAGCAGACATGTCCAAAAAAGGAATAAAAAAAAAAAAAGGGTATTTCTCTCTCTCTCTCTCTCTCTCTCTCTCTCTCTCTCTCTCTCTCTCTCTCTCTCTGTCATTGCTTCCTCCACAGCACCATCACAAGACTTTATGACGTAAGAGTCGTATCAGACCGGATCAGATCTCTCGAGGCTGAAGGATCTTTTGAATCAGGCCCCAGTCAGTTGTGACAGATCGAGATCGCCACACACACAAACTAGCCAAACAATTTCAGTTCAAATCGCCCCACGGTCGGCATTTTCCCAGTTGTCAAAGTGAATGAGTGGAGTCTGACGTTTTCTCCGCGGCTTTGAGTCGCTCCATTCATCAACGTTTCATTTAGATGAGGGTTATATTGTGTTGTAGGGACTGTGGGAGAGGGAGTTTCAATCAAATCATGTATAGACATAAAGGGTTTGTACTAGGGATGTCCGATATTATCGGCCTACCGATATTGGCATTAAAATGTAAATCGGAAATGATCGGTATTGATTTAAAAAATTTAAATAAAAAAAATTAAAATGTTACATTTATTTAACCTTTATTTATCCAGGCAAGCAAGTAAAAACGAATTCTTATTTTATTTATTGTGAAAAGTATGCATAATGTTGTCGACAAGAGATATGTCATGTTAATTCCTTGAAATTATTCAGTTTTGGGGGGGGGGGGGGGGGGGGGAACCCTGCATATATCGGTATCGGTTGATATTGGTATCGGAAATTAAGAGTTGGACAATATCGGTATCGGATATCGGTAAAAAAGCCAATATCGAGCATCCCTAGTTTGTACACATGATTGAAGCTGGTGTGTGTGTGTGTGTGTGTGTGTGTGTGTGTGTGTGTGTGCACGTGTGTGTTTGTGTGAGTGAGTGTGTGTGTGTGCACATGTGTGTGTGCGCGTGTGTTTGTGTGTGTGTGTGTTTGTGTGAGTGTGTGTGTGTGTTTGTGTGAGTGTGTTTCCATGTCTGTGCAGCAATGAGGACCTTCAGAGGATCTGATTAATCTGAAACTAGCATCCTCTCTAACGTCTGCAACCATCGTCGTCGTCGTCGTCGTCGTCCTCCTCCTCCTCCTCCTCCTCCTCCTCCTCCTCCTCCTCCTCCTTCTCTGTGACTGTCTGGAGATCGGCTGGTCGCCCACACAGAACACACAGAACACACGGAACACACGGAACACACAGAACACATTTCTCAAAAAGGAGAGAGCGGAGCAAAGAGTTTTTAAAATCTTTTTTTTTACCTGTTTTCTTTACTCTTACAAGACATCAGACCTCATCATCATGAACACAGAGATACATTGTTATGAGCGGCAGACACAGACACAGACCTGCGAACAGGAACGCCATTAGGAACGTCATACACAGTGTCTTAAAATCATTACACACTCTGTGGATTCATCACCACAGCGTGACATCAGCACGTATGTACAGGGAGAGACATAATCGCAGGGGTACATTCTTCATAAAAGTCCACTGGTAGAGAGGCGGAGGCTGCTGCTGCGATGTAGACCGCCGAATCGATCGATCCGAGCGCAGCGTTATACAAAAGCATCTATTCACAGGTTAATTAAGGCAAGCATGACACCATCGACACTGTTGTTATTCTGTTGTTGCTCTTGTTGATTAGGGTGGATGTACATTACTACAGGTGAAGCACTTCAGATTCAGTACCCTACTGCTGCGCTTCTGCCACCCTTCTACCGCGCTTCTGCCACTCTTCTACCGCGCTTCTGCCACTCTTCTGCCACTCTTCTGCCACTCTTCTACCACTTTAGAACTAGCACTCGGGTGTTAATTTTCGGGGGCTGGTGGCTGGGTCTAAACGTGAACAAATGGAGGGTACTTAACTTAAGTGCTTCCCCCGGGAGGGGGTCGGGGGCTACTGCCCTCAGACCCCCAAGATAATTTTTATATGGGCAGTCTGACTTGGGGTACTGACCATATATTAGTGTTGCAATGCGTGATAAGTAAACAGTGAAAAAAAGCTAAGAAATAGGATGGGGCTGGGACATTTGGGACGAATAAAAATGTAAGACGAAAATCTCCCCAGCCTGTGGGAGGCAGTGGAGGTGTTAAATCTGGCCCGGTCCAGAACAATCGGAGTCACAAAATCAGTTTGGAGTGGCGTGGTGGAGTAGTGGTAGAGGAGCAGTAGAGGTTTGATTTTTCAGGGCTGTATCTGTAGCTATTGTCCAGATTCAGCTCAAATAAGGCCACCATCGTAACGGTACACGTTTAGAAAATGTGCGTTAAAATGCTAGAAAATATAAATTTTTTGTATTTATTTTTTTGGCTCTCTTGGAGCTCCCGGTCTTGAAAGGTTGGCTGGAACAGAAGGATCTTGTAGCCTGTGCACACTGCACACTGCACACCCATAATCCACTGGCCATAACCCACTGGCAACGTTGCAGTAGGCTGATATGGACAGGCAACCAGGACGCGTGAATACTTTCCCTAAGGGGGTCACGCAACCAGGACAACCACACTTTTTCACAACGTGTTATTCACATTTTGATTCCGTCAGAGTGTTGTTCTCTCTCGACCGGCATGGCTGCCTGTAACCATTGGTAACCAGTTTCAAAAGAAAAATTTCTCATTTCTGTCCATGGTGAAACACTGGAAAAGCACAATATTACCATTCTACTGTGACTTGTTTACCAAATGATTATGTTTTTGTTGATATATTGATATTAGTGCTGTCAGGCGATTAAAAAAAGTCATCTAATTAATTACAGGATTTGTAATTAATTAATCTAATTCATCGCATTTTAATCGCATAGCCATTTTAGGCCTGATATTTTATATTCTATAATCATATTTCAAATTGCATGTGTCCGGATGGCAGAATTCAGTACTGTATCTACAAAACCTTCTGTTTAATCATCTTCCCTTTATTCATTTGCTTAGATTTTTCAGGTCTGGTCAATTTCAGCATGGTGTTATTCACATAAAAAAAATTTAAAAAAATTAATTGATATTCTCATTTGGTTCATTACAATTTACTCAAGCCTAGTAACAGACACAGTATTTCTGACACTGGGAATACATTCCCTGAGATCCATAGACGTCCCTAGAATCAGATACCAAGAACATGCAAATGGACCATTTAAAAAAAAGTGTGTAAATGTTTATTATACGTTATTATGGAATGAATGAGATTTAAAAAAAAAAAAAAGAAAATAAAAAGAAAATTGGAAAAAATTAAGAAAAAAGAATATTTGAAATTAATTTTGAGTTAATTTTCATAGCGCGATAATTTGCTGTGTAATTAATTAATCTAATTAACGCGATAAACTGACAGCCCTAATTGATATACATACACCGACACGTAGAAACCGTTGATTTGCACATACAGTAACGACTGTCTCTTCCACTGCCGTGTATCAAATGGTGGTTGCCATGTTACAGGCAGCCATGCTGGAAGAGAGCGAACTACACAGACATTCCACGCGAGGCCTCTTTTTCACCCTGACGTCGCTATGGAAACAATGTCTGATGGAGGAGGGTTTCTCTCTCTCGTTGTTGTCACTAGTTGTAGCTTTAAGACAAGGCTTCGGTACGATGTGTTATCAGTTGATTTGACATCCACCGCAATTGAAATGATGACAGTGTTTTAGAACCTGGTCATTTCAACTACGGCTGCCCTCCTCTCACGGCGCGACGGTAAGCGCTTACCTAATAGGACAATCCCGGTTCCTACTTCAGGCTAATCTTATTTGAAATCTTCTCTCTGGCTCACAGATGAGTCTGCCGTGACCTTTTCAGACGATGCGGGCTGCAATCCGTCTCGTGTTTGAACAGAGGAATTGAAGGTTCGCTGTTCGGCATGAGGTTCCTCTTGCTCCCGAGGTATAAAATGGCCATTCGTAATGAAAGATGTTCAAAGGATTCTATGGCACATGTTCCAAGACATTACGGTGAACTGGAACCGCATTCGTGATACATAAAATAATCAGATTGTGTAAACTGTTGTTGTGTGTGTGTGTGTGTGTGGGGGGGGGCACTCTGTTTGCCACTCTTTTGTTCATACAAACACATGGAATACATTCATTAGAATCTCTCCTACAAATAAATATACACTAACGTGAAACAGATTACACCCAAACACATGACATCGACATGTCACACACACACACACATGCACTCATTCATTCATTCATTCATTCATTCATTCATTCATTCATTCATTCATTCATTCATTCACTCACTCTCTCTCTCTCTCTCTCTCTCTCTCTCTCTCTCTCTCTCTCTCTCTCTCTCTCTCTCTCTCTCTCTCTCTCTCTCTCTCTCTCTCTCTCTCTCTCTCTCTCTCTCTCTCTCTCTCTCTCTCTCTCTCTCTCTCTCTCACACACACACACACCCCTCTCCAGTAGAGTACAGAGCAGTGCCACAAGTTCTACAGTGCTTTCTTTGTCTTCCAGATAATGAGATATACTTCATAAGGCAATTGTAACTATGATTCAAGGGTGTGCATGTATCTGTGCATGTGTGTGTGAGTGCATGTGCATGCGTGTGTGTGACGTGCGTGTGTGACGTGTGTGTGTGTGTGTGCACGTGTGAGCATGAGTACATGTGAGCGTGAGTGTGTGTGCGTGTGAGTGCATGAGTGCATGTGTGTATATTGTTCATATCTGTGTCTGAGCGAGTCAGGCTATAGTAAGTTATAAAAATAATGCATACCATTGATTTGAACGCTGCTCAGTGTGTTGCATGAATAGCCGAGATGGCACCTGCTGGATGTCCTCAACAAAACAGACTCAGCAGAACGGTCATTTGGTGTCTCTACAGTCCGCAGGGTGAACGCAGGCTCGCAGCTCTCCAGACCATAATATGTGAGTCCAGACCATAATATGAAGTCACAAGTCCAGCTCCTCACGTGAGATACTGAGCGTGGCCACGTAGTACACTGTTGACGTTCAGGAGTAACGGACGGGATAGCGTGACAGTCAGACGTACAGTCGGATAGCGTGACAGTCAGACGTACAGTCGGATAGCGTGACAGTCAGACGTACAGTCGGATAGCGTGACAGTCAGACGTACAGTCGGATAGCAAGACAGTCAGACTGACAAGACAGTCAGACGTACAGTCGGATAGCGTGACAGTCAGACGTACAGTCAGATAGCATGACAGTCAGACGTACAGTCAGATAGCAAGACAGTCAGACTGACAAGACAGTCAGACGTACAGTCGGATAGCGTGACAGTCAGACGTACAGTCAGATAGCATGACAGTCAGACGTACAGTCGGATAGCGTGACAGTCAGACGTACAGTCAGATAGCATGACAGTCAGACTGACAAGACAGTCAGACGTACAGTCAGATAGCGTGACAGTCAGACGTACAGTCAGATAGCATGACAGTCAGACTGACAAGACAGTCAGACGTACAGTCAGATAGCATGACAGTCAGACTGACAAGACAGTCAGACGTACAGTCCGATAGCGTGACAGTCAGACGTACAGTCGGATAGAAAGACAGTCAGACGTACAGTCGGATAGAAAGACAGTCAGACGTACAGTCAGATAGCGTGACAGTCAGACGTACAGTCAGACAGCATGCCAGTCAGACAGACACACAACAGCCACAGTCAGAGACCCGTCCGGTGGTCCGGTGGTGCGAGCGCGGCTCAGCTCAGAGGCTGATGTTGGACTCCGTCCAGACGGGCGACACCTCCCCCTTGGCGGTGCTGGCGGTGCGGCAGCGGGGCGGCTGGCTGTCCGTCAGGCCGAAGAGGCGGGCGGCGGCGCCGCGGTACTTCCAGGACATGGTGTTGTAGAGGATGGGGTTGATGGCGGCGCTCAGGTAGAAGAGCACCACGGACACCAGGCTGCAGTACTCGGACAGCGCCGACAGCAGCGGCGAGGGCGCGTCGTGGGTACGGAACTGCAGGTAGCGGCCCACGTGGAACGGCAGCCAGCACAGGACGAAGGCCAGGACCACCACCACTGGGGGGGGGGGGGGGGGGTTGACGAGAGGGGGACATGGTCAATGGTGTGTGTGGGTTTGTATGTGTTTGTGTGTTTGTATGTGTGTGTGTGTGTGTTTGTATGTGTGTGTGTGTGTGTGTGTGTGTGTTTGTATGTATGTATGTATGTGTGTGTGTGTGTGTGTTTGTAAATAATGTGTGTGTGTGTTTGTAATTATGTGTGTGTGTGTTTGTAATTATGTGTGTGTGTGTGTGTTTGTAATCATGTGTGTGTGTGTGTGTGTGTGTGTGTGTGTTTGTAAATAATGTGTGTGTGTGTGTGTGTGTTTGTAATTATGTATGTGTGTGTGTGTTTGTAAATAATGTGTGTGTGTGTGTGTTTGTAAATAATGTGTGTGTGTGTGTGTGTGTGTGTGTGTGTGTGTTTGTAATTATGTGTGTGTGTATTTAAATGGTAAATGGTGCATTTATATAATTAAGCATTACATCACGTGCAGGAGTGTGTTATACTCATTAGGTCACGCCTAGGGGTGGTTGTTAGGCCCGACTCGCAGCGGAGGGTCGTTAGACCCCCCTAGGCGTGATCTAATGAGTATAAAACACGACTTCAAGTGATGTAATGCTTTTATACAATGGCAGAATTCACCCAACCTTATTGCTATAGAATAAACACAGTAATTGAAGCATAATGGAGATTTATTCACAAAACCATCCACAGAGAAAGTAGATCCAATAGTAGATCCAAGGTCTGACATTTTTAAGTCCGCGATTTTTCTTTTGTTTCACAATGGGTCATGACAAACCAATTACATAATCCAACATATGTGTAACGAACTAACATATTCCAGTTGACTGTATCTTTTTTGGAGGATTTGTTCAAAAGATATTCATACTTCCATTTGTCTATCTATGGTGGACTCATTCAAAAAAAGTTATTCGGATGTGGGAGGGATCTGGGGTCACGTGGAGTGTGTTATACGAAATAACAACGGCTAACTTGACTGTTTCAGCCAATCAGAATCAAGATATTTGCATGCCATTGTATAACAGCTTTTATCCAATGAGAATGGAGGAGTGGAACCTGACCCCTGCCAGTCAAACTAATCATAGGTAAACGTTTTAAATCATACGCTTGATAATACAATAAACCGTATTGTTACATGTTATTATAACAGATCTATTAGTCAAATTGTAATTGTTAGTAAGTAAGTACATTTTATTTCTAAAGCACATTTAAAATGAGTGTAGTTGCACCAA
Source organism: Notolepis coatsorum (assembly GCF_963971535.1). Lineage (NCBI taxonomy): Eukaryota > Metazoa > Chordata > Actinopteri > Aulopiformes > Paralepididae > Notolepis > Notolepis coatsorum. The sequence goes on from NW_028171965.1 coordinate 17,853, forward strand.
AGTGCTGTACATATTAAGGCCCTGTTTAGACGGAAACGCTAGCAGGTGAATCCGCAAAAATATTTTTTCGGATGTGCCTTTCGTTTATACGGAAACAGCGTTTTTACGGGGTGAAACCGCAAAAAAGTGAGACTACCTTCCAGGGTGTAATTCCTAGAAACGATAAACCTTTGCGCTATCATCTAAACTGTCAAACCGCATAAAACGATGACGAAAGGGTTGTCAAGGCTCTTGTCGCGCATACTGCTTACATCACAGGCATGCGCCAGTAGCCTAGAAGCGTAAACAAAGCATGTCTGATTCTATCCATGGCGATCACCTGAAGGCTACATTGGCAGTACTTTTAAATACACAAGAATTTGTGTATGACTGGACCCACTGTCTGTGAGTGACTCTGCTTTGGTCCAATCACATTCCCCACCCACAGTCTGCGAATCAGAGGCAGAGTATGGCGGGTCTTCACAGCACGTCATGTGACATATGCGCCAATCGTGTGACAGCGGGGCTCAGTCGTCTCGAGTCGTTACAGCCTCGTCTGCACGGAGAATTCCATCCCAAAACACTAGTCTAAACGCAAAATTAAAAGTGAGACCGCAAGACGACTTTTGCGGTTTCTGTTCAGACTCTCTCCGTCTAAACGTAGCCTAAATGACACTATAATAAAACACAGTACAACTTTATTGTTGCTGTTCTTGTTTGTCTTTTAGTTTTTTCTCCAGTAACACTAATTTATAAGCAGTTACCAACTTTGTAATCAGATTACTGTGATCCAGTTACATGCAATCTGCTCTGTCTGTATATTAGCCTCAACATTTTGAATGACATTCCCATTATGAGTCATGCACCTGATCCTTCTTATTTTACCTTTCACGTTAGTATATGCAGTATATAGGCAATATGCAGATTGAATGCCCTGTAAACATAACTGAATGTATGTGTTTGGTGACATTACCCATTGGAAAAACCACATAACGTTAAGCCTAATCTATATCACTGTGACACTGTCTATAGATTTGCCTGTCCCACTGTTTTGGCCAATGTTGTGTTGCTGATATCATAACTGGTCGCACGCACGCTAATGACACCACGTGCACGCGCGCTCCCGGGCATGCGCACATAAATGTTCCCTCGCATGAGCACAGACTAAAGACAGTGCCTAATTGCCTCTACGAATGGAATGTAACACATTTCATTCACAAGTTTTTGTGTGAATGTATCCGAGAACGTATTTGAACACACCTGACGACCGGCGCTGTTGATATGCAAAGTAGCCTGCTGGCGTACTACTTAGCGAGTTGGCGCATCAGTCGAGTGCAGCGCATTCCTGTGTGTGCACGCGCGCGCACATCCGTGCATGTGCCGTGCATGCGCTTCTGCTCACAAAAGCATGGTTGTGCACGTTGTGCAACCCCCGTCCCGTGAGCAACGCATCCCTGGTTTTGGCCAAACTTGACCCACTCTACCATGCTGCGCTGAGATATATATATATATCAAACGCACCCTATAGGACTCATCATTACACCCTGTCTGGTTGGTCCTCACTTACTATGCACAGGATGCAGTTCATTTGATCGTATAAAGCCATTTTAGGCAAGATTTTTACCAGTTTGCGACTCTTTCAACCTCAGATCCAGTGCCTGGATGGATACGGTTCTGGAAAAAGGGAGTCTTTTTAAAATGTTGGTCCTTGGTCTCGGAATGACCTTCAGTCGAGCCTCAAACTGATGGCACCTGTTCCTTTAAAGCCCGTCTTAAACTGAAGTGATCAGAGGTCCAGCTGCTCATGTAGTAATAAGTAAAGTACCTTGGTTTTTTTTATAGTTTTTTAATGTAGTGATAACTTTTTGTCGTGTTGTTCTCTGTGTTTTATATATGTTTACCGTTGTGTAAACGTCGCCGCTTCCTCGGCCTGCCTGCAGGGTCAGCATTGTGTAAAATACAGAAGTAAAGTAACAGAAGTCCCTTTTCACTCACCCAACATTTTGATGGTCTGTCGGTTGCTCCGGTCCCGCTGCGCCACGCTGGGCCCGATGTTCTTCTCCCGGTGCCGCTTCCACAGCCGGCGGCCGATGAGGCTGTACAGCACCGTCAGACACACCACGGGCATGAAGAAGAACACGGAGCTGAGCCACACCATGGCCCCCATCAGACCCGACTCCACCGCGTACGTCGTCATCTTACACTCCCTCGTGTCCCCCGCCCCGTCCTCCGCCCAGAACACGGACTCGTTGTTGTTGACACCGGCGCCGCCATAACTGTCATTGGGTCCCGCCGCCGCCATGTAATAGTCCCGCTCCACGCCGACCAGCACGAACACGGGCCCGGCGCTCAGCAGCGACACCAGCCACAGCAGCAGGATGAGCCACCGCACCCGGCGCTTGGTGACCAGCGCCTTGGCGCGCAGCGGGAAGCAGATGGCCAGGTAGCGCTCCACCGACAGCGCCGTGATGCTCAGGATGGTGGAGTAGGTGCACGACTCCGACACGAACTGGAACAGCTTGCACAGCGCGTCGCCGAAGCGCCACGGCCGGTAGCGCCACATGCGGTAGAGGTCCGGAGGCATGCACAGGAAGATGAGCAGGTCCGACACCGCCATGCTGCACAGGTACAGGTTGGTGGTGGTGCGCATGTCCCGGTACCGGCTGACCACCAGGATGGTCATGACGTTGCCGATCACCCCCACCAGGAACAGCAGGGTGCAGGCGGCGGTGATGGCCGCCAGCAGCGGGATGGAGTAGTGGTTGAGCGGGTGCGGCAGGTGGTCCCACGTCCGGTTCCCGCCCTCCTCCTCGTCCGCCTCCGCCCAGCTGCTGCAGTTGAGGAGGGAGAGGACCTCGGAGCGGTTGGGGCAAGAGGGCATGCTGCTGCTGCTGCTGCCGCCGCGGCAGGGTCCTCCTCCTTCACGGGGCCACGGCTGGTACTGAAGACACCCCGGGTGGTGTCTGGCTCGTCGTCGTCACCCCCCCTGCCCCCCATCGGGTGGTGACGGATGGTAACGATATAGCCTGCCCCGCCGTGCGTAAAGGCGCAGGCGGCGTGCTCCTCGTTGTAAACAAACCGCGTGTGTCACCGGCGCCGGTGCTGATCAGAGCTCTGAGCGTTCAGAGAGAGGATCCACTGTCTGGGGCAGATCACTGATCAGAGAGAGGATCCACTGGGGCAGATCACTGATCAGAGAGAGGATCCACTGGGACAGATCACTGATCAGAGAGAGGATCCACTGGGACAGATCACTGATCAGAGAGAGGATCCACTGGGACAGATCACTGATCAGAGAGAGGATCCACTGGAACAGATCACTGATCAGAGAGAGGATCCACTGGGACAGATCACTGATCAGAGAGGATCCACTGGGACAGATTGTACTGTATAGCTAGAAAATAAACAAGGAGTGTTCAAAACTGACAGACATTCACCTCAGCATCCCGTATGGTTTCTTCCCAAGAGCGACGCAGCGGGTGATAAAAACCCACTGCTCCAAAATGCTTATATTACAAAACGAATATATATATCTCTATAAACTATACCTCAGCAAAAACTCACGCGCAGGTGTATTCCAATTATCCAACCAGCAGGACTATTATTATAAAGGAGATACAAAAAAAACAACTAAAAGCACATGGGTATCCTTTGGCCACTGAAAAACGATTGTCCCCAAAAAAAACTAGAATTGTCCTCTAAAACAATTGAGTGTCAAAGGAAAATAAAACAATTGCAGCAGCATCCTCCAAGCGCAGCGTCCAGATGTGTTCTGTGGACTATAAGCAGAAGCGCTCCGTCCCGAGAGTCGACCACCACGTGAGAGTAAAGCTGCAGGTGCGTGTGAGTCTGAGTCAGAGCAGCGTCGTAGTGACCGCATGCGCCGGTGGGGGGGGGGGGGGGGGGGGTGTTGTTGTGTATGTCATGAATGTCACTCACTAACTATGTATTGAAAATGGGGGACCTTGATGTAAACAAGACCAGCCTTTCTCTGGTCTGAATGAATGAATGAAAACTGGGTACAATACAGTACGGCTCAATACACACAATTGTTAAGGGGATGCGGACCAGAGAAAGACGTTTGTCTTGTTTACATCAGGGTCCCCCATTTTCAATACGCGTAGTGAATTGCATCCCCTTAACACTTGTGTGTATTGAGCCGTACTGTATTGTAGTACCCATTCTGCAATCTGTTAAATAAAGTTTTCATTCATTCATTCATTTATTCATTCATTCAGCCAATTGGATCACCGTATTCCAGCATATAGGGAGCAATAATAATAAAGTTATTGAAAATGAAGATGACTGTCTGTCATGACGGCTGTCTGTGGTCACACTCATGTCCACGCGCCCACCACTGTCTGTCTGTCATTGATGACAAAGAGAGGAGACGGAGGTGAACGGGACGCGTGCATCCCGCGTGGGATGCTGTGAGTGGTGGTGGGTCGGGTGCGTGTCTCAAGAGAGTTAAGCACTACAACGCCACCTACTGGTGATTTTAGTTGAATGAATGAAAACTTTATTTAACAGATTGCAGAATGAGTTCAGTAAAATACCTGTGTGTGTGTGTGTGTGTGTGTGTGTGTGTGTGTGTGTGTGTGTGTGTGTGTGTGCGTGCGTGCGTGCGTGCGTGCGTGCGTGTGTGCGTGTGTGTGTGTGCAGGCTACATGGGTTATGTGTTATATCATTAGTGTTAGTTAGGGTATAGCCAGGGGTGAGTGTTATGCAGCAGTTACTGTGAGGTGCATTCGATTCCTGTTTAAGTCACCCCGTCCGTCACTCTGCACAGACACTGATCTAGGACCAGTTTTGCAAATGACCCATGAGAAGCTAAAAGGTGGGACGGTGGGGAAATCTCTCTCCAGATCAGGTTTACCCCCAAAAGCCCCCCCACCCCCCGGGGGCCTCTCTGTATAGATGAACGTGTCTCTGGGTGCGTCTGTCCCTCTGTCCTGCGTCTGTCCCTCTGTCCTGCGTCTGTCCCTCTGTCCTGCGTCTGTCCCTCTGTCCTGCGTCTGTCCCTCTGTCCTCCAGCAGGCCGCTCGGGGCGCGGCCGGGGCTGTTTACACATGAGAAGGACAACATATGCCCCGGCTTCCACTGCTGTCTTTATCTCTGTGCCCTTTGCCCAGTGTTTTCCTAGATACGTAATAATGTTTATGACCAAACAATGGATCTGACCAAAAGAGACGGAGGAGAAAGAGAGAGAGAGACAGACAGACAGACAGACAGACAGACAGACAGACAGACAGACAGACAGAGGAGACACACAGAGAGAGAGAGAGAGAGAGAGAGAGAGAGAGAGAGAGAGAGAGAGAGAGAGAGAGAGAGAGAGAGAGAAGAGAGAGAGAGAGAGAGAGAGAGACCAGCAGGAAAAGCAGACAAATGGGATACAAAGAGTGCAGTCGCTTGTTTGATTTAAGGCCTCTCGCCGTTTAGGACTTTGAAGCGTTCATTGCATCAGGTACGTACTAGTTTCGGTGTTTCGTAGCCTCATGCCTCATGCGACTTGTATTATCAAATAGAATAACAGGTGCAGTGTTGGGGAGTAGTTAACTATATGTAATTCAATGACTAGTTTAACTACATTTAGTCGTAGTTACGTGGTAGTTTAACAACATTAAAATAGTTTTAAACTAATTTCAATGGTCAAACTGCACATTTCCCTAAAGATTTTGCATTTCTTTGCCACCCAGCTGCTCCATGTCCCTCGTCTAAAGTGAGGTGTTGCCTGCATCAATACTCTCAGATTAGGATCTCTGATCTAGGATTAGTGGTGAAGTCACATGACCACAGCACTTTACCAGTTAAACTGGTCTCAAATCGACACCTCTTAAAATACTGGCATTGGTGGTGGTGGTATTGATTGATTGATTGATTGATTGATTGATTGATTGATTGATTGATTGATTGATTGATTGATTGAAAAGTTTATTAACAGATTGCAGAATGGGTACAGTACAGTACAGCTCAATACACACAATTGTTAAGGGGATGCAGACCAGAGAAAGACTTTCGTCTTGTTTACATCAGGGTCCCCCATTTTCAATTCATCATAACATATATGACACACACGACATACAGATAGACAGTACTGCTACATCTATACATTTATGACATACCAGATTTGCAAATACAGTACTGTTTGTGATACAAAAAGTGTCCAGAAAAAGAGTGTATATACATTTGACGTAGAAACTGTACATTGGAGGAGGTTGGGTAGGTGGGGTGGGGTTGGGGGGGGGGGGGGGGGGGGGGGGTTGGGTAGTACGTTGGAATACTGACAAAGCCATACTTGGTAATTTACTGTACAACTGGGTTAGGACATTTGTAGGGGCCAGTTTCTAAATGCAGTCTCCCGTAGGTGTTCTTTGAGAGTGTATGGTGGTGGTGGTATTGGTGGTGTAACAACCCACAGTATGGCAGACAAGAACCCAACAGCAAAGACATGTGACAGTTCAGATGTGGTAGCAGACACCGTTTAATGAGTAATCAGGGGTCAATACCAGCATATCAGTCCATGTGGCAAAATCCAACAGGGATTAAAGCAGAAACAGGCAGGATGAATCAAAATAGCAAAAATTGGTAATGGTGGTATTGGTGGTGGTGGTATTGGTGGTGGTGGTAGTGGTGGTGGTATTGGTGGTGGTGGTAGTGGTGGTGGTATTGGTGGTGGTGGTAGTGGTGGTGGTATTGGTGGTAGTGGTGGTGGTATTGGTGGTGGTGGTAGTGGTGGTGGTATTGGTGGTGGTGGTAGTGGTGGTGGTATTGGTGGTGGTGGTAGTGGTGGTGGTGGTAGTGGTGGTGGTATTGGTGGTGGTGGTAGTGGTGGTGGTATTGGTGGTGGTGGTAGTGGTGGTGGTATTGGTGGTGGTGGTAGTGGTGGTGGTAGTGGTGGTGGTATTGGTGGTGGTGGTAGTGGTGGTGGTTTTGGTGGTGGTGGTAGTGGTGGTGGTAGTGGTGGTGGTATTGGTGGTGGTGGTAGTGGTGGTGGTTTTGGTGGTGGTGGTAGTGGTGGTGGTATTGGTGGTGGTGGTAGTGGTGGTGGTATTGGTGGTGGTGGTAGTGGTGGTGGTAGTGGTGGTGGTATTGGTGGTGGTGGTAGTGGTGGTATTGGTGGTGATATTGGTGGTGGTGGTGGTGGGCTGTAGATGTATGGGAATGGGAGGGATGTGTGTGGGTGGGAATGCATGGGAATGCATGGGTTGTATGGGCAGATGAGAGAGGTTGTATGGGCGTATGTATGGTGCATTTATATAGCAGCTTTTATCCAAAGCGATTTACAATTAGTTCCGCACATTTGACACATTCACACACCGACAGTGGAGGCAACCATGCAAGGTGCCAACCTGCTCATAAGGAGCAATTAGGGTTAAGTGTCGTGCGGGAAGCGAACCGGGAACCTCTGACTGCTTTACCTCCAGAGCCACTGTCTGAGTGAGGTTGTATGGGTGGATGAGTGAGGTTGTATGGGTGGATGGAGTGAGGTTGTATGGGTGGATGAGTGAGGTTGTATGGGTGGATGGAGTGAGGTTGTATGGGTGGATGAGTGAGGTTGTATGGGTGGATGAGTGAGGTTGTATGGGTGGATGAGTGAGGTTGTATCGGTGGATGAGTGAGGTTGTATGGGTGGATGGAGTGAGGTTGTATGGGTGGATGGAGTGAGGTTGTATGGGTGGATGAGTGAGGTTGTATGGGTCGATGAGTGAGGTTGTATGGGTGGATGAGTGAGGTTGTTCTATTGAAGGCTCTGCCAGTCTGGTTATAAACATAAATGATGTGCTCACAGGAGAGAGCATCAAACGGGTGAATGAAGGTACAGTGAGATGAACTTGACCCTTGTGTGGTGTTCACGAGGCTGGTGGACCCACAACTTACCTCAGAAGTACGATATTTAGACTATAGATCCCCAAAATGAATTCACTCACACACCGACGGCGGAGGCAACCATGCAAGGTGCCAACCTGCTCATCGGGAGCAATTAGGGGTTAAGTGTCTTGCTCAAGGACACATCGACACGCTGCACGGGAGGAGTGGGAATTGAACCGGGAACCTCCAGATAGCCAGATGACTGCTCTAACTCCTGAGCCACTGTCGCCCCTGTGATCCAGAGTGCAAGGTAACAGTAAACTGTATAACAATATACAGTGTAACAAGTGATTAAATGGAACAAAGCTACTGAGTAAATATGGTAATCTGATGTATGTACAGTGTTAATAGTGATACAGGTATAAATACATTATGGTAGTAAGCCATACTAGCCAGTGGTATAACAAATAAGAGTAGGTATATTATATATATAGATATAGATAAAGTATATACACCATGTACATAGTAAACATGTGTATGTATGCAGATATTCATGCAGGTATTGATAAATGTATGCACAGACAGTATATACAATGTATAACAGCCAGGCAACAGAGTTCAGAATGTAAGTCAATTGATTGATTGAATTGATTGAAAAGTTTATTAACAGATTGCAGAATGGGTACAGTACAGTACAGCTCAATACATACAATTGTTAAGGGGATGCAGACCAGAGAAAGACTTTCGTCTTGTTTACATCAGGGTCCCCCATTTTCAATTCATCATAACATATATGACATACATGACATACAGATAGACAGTACTGCTACATCTATACATTTATGACATATCAGATTTGCAAATACAGTACTGTTTGTGATACAAAAGTGTCCAGAAAAGGAGTGTATATACATTTGGCATAGAAACTGTACATTGGAGGAGGTTGGTTGGGTGGGGTGGGGTTGGGTGGGTTGGGTGAGGGCTGTACATTGGAGGTGGGGGGGGTTGGGAAGGGGACACACACACATTTTACACTGTACATTGGAATATTGACAAAGCCTTACTTGGTCATTTACTGTACAACTACTGTAGGTTAGGACATTTGTAGGGGCCAGTTTCGAATTGCAGTCTCACGTAGGTGTTTTTTGAGAGTGTTTTTGAAGGTGGGTAGTGATTCACATTCTTTACAGCTTTAGGTAGGGCGTTCCACATTGATGTGGCATAATTGCGAACGTGTTTAGTCCCTTGTTTGAGCCGAATCTGGGTTTTACATGATTTGTGAGCTCCCTCTGGTGTTGTGATCGTGGTATTCACTGACCTTTGGGAAGTATTTTGACATGTACATGGGTACCTTGGTCGTGTAGTGTATCTTGTAGACCAGGCCCATTGCAAGTTGCTGTACTCTGTCGTCTACTCTAAGCCATCCTAGGTTGTCAAAGTGGGCAGGGTGAGGTGGGTTCTAGGAGTCAGGTCAAGTAGTAGTCTGACTAGCTTGTTTTGAGATGTTTGTAATTTGTTTTTTAGTGCCTAGTTTAATGCTAGCAATACATCCTTCGGCCTCCAGATGGAGAAAGAGATCTGTTTATAATTCAGCAGCTGTAGGTTTGAGGGGTTCGGAGAGGAGAGAGGAGAGAGAGAGAGAGAAGAGAGAGAGAGAGAGAGAGAGAGAGAGAGAGAGAGAAGAGAGTAGAGGAGAGATGAGAGAGAGAGAGAGAGAGAGAGAGAGAGAGAGAGAGTGGAGAGAGAGAGTTGTTAGTTAGAATAGTAATTCGTGGTGAGGTAGCGTCTCCTGCAGAAGATCCCAACCTTTTCTCCCGGCTGACCCCTCCTTCCAACACTTCCT
>NW_028171964.1:0-22500 GCF_963971535.1 Notolepis coatsorum
GGGTTAAGTGTCTTGCTCAAAGGACACACTGCCCGAGAGAAGCTGGAATCGAACTGGGAACTTCCGGATCATTGCCGCCCCCGCGGTTATGACCGGATTATGCCCGGTAGACATACAATCTGAAAGTATGGTGATCGTCTCACAGCGTACAAGCCTGCCGGAGTCGATACCGGAGATCAAACCTCTTTATCTTCAGACAAATCTGCCATTTCAGGAACTTGATACACCCTGTGCAGTATGTTCACAGTCACAACATAAAAAAAATAGAAAGGGGGCTACATTGGCCAATAAAATTAATGCCTTGTAACTGTCCAGAAACTCAAAAAGGCAGCCAGCAGCTTAAGGTAATGAATGTATAATGAGCTGTTTAAAGTGCTACTGATCTAAGGTAGCAGGTGTCATAAAATCATAATTTTGTCCCGGGGCAAATTATTTCATCTTGTGTTGTAAAACAGACCCAATTTGGATGTGGTTATTCACAGGTTTTGCCTCTAGGATGGAACCCAGGTAGGTAATTTCATCTTTCCTTTTAATATAAGATAAGATATTCCTTTATTGATCCCTTGATCCCTTGATCCTTTAGATTAATCTGTCTAGTTTAGTTAGGATGTCTATTTTCTCCCATCTCTGCTTTTCCGCAGCACTACAAACATGGGAACTCTCTAACCTCTGCCCCCCCTGCCCCCCCCCCCCCATCTCTCTGAGTGCCTGCTGTCCAAGGTGATGGATGTCTCGGGGTCTTGGCCAAGATTGCAGAGGTTGCTCTACGTGCACCACCAGGCCACGGATCAGCTCCGTACAGTCTTCTGTCCGTGGTCTGTCAACGTGGTTTCATTGCTGGGTTAAGTACTTCTATTCTATTCACATAATATGCTTACTTCATATATCTACTCTATTCACACATATGCTTACCACTTGTATCTATTGCTATGTCCGCCCACTACAATCACGCGAGCTGTCTAACGCCTGTCCCGTCTCCCTGTCTCCCTGTGAGTTGCTGTCCCGGAGTGTTGACCGGAGTGTCGGACGTCCTACTAGTGTTATTGTCCTACTTGGGTTCCTATTAGTTCTAGGTCGATGTCTGGCAGCAGTCCCTGCCCACTGTTGTGGAGCCTGATGGCCGCTGGTATGAAGGACTGTCCGAGGCGGTTAGTTGAGTGTCGGGGGGGGTATGAGTCTGTGGCTTCCTTGTCACCTTCACCTAATATGTTTTGATCTGGTCAGGTGCGCTGTCACCTAATATGTTTTGATCTGATCAGGTGCGCTGTCACCAATATGTTTTGATCTGGTCAGGTGCGCTGTCACCTAATATGTTTTGATCTGGTCAGGTGCGCTGTCACCTAATATGTTTTGATCTGGTCAGGTGCGCTGTCACCTAATATGTTTTGATCTGGTCAGGTGAGCTATCACCTAATATGTTTTGATCTGTGTCTGGTTAGGTGTGCCGTCACGAGTCACCTAATATGGTCAGGTGTACCGTCACCGAATATGTCATTTTTTGCATCTGTGTCTGGTCAGGTGCGCCGTCACCTAATGTTAATATGTTTTCATCTGCGTCCACTGACCACTGACACACACAGTGGGGGATGTTTTAAAATATAATTTAATAATAACATAATATAATAATTTGTGCTTCACCAAAAATTTGGTCAGCAGCCGCCACTGCTGTACATACATCTGATTAGCACTATTACTCAGTAGTACTAGTTTCTATATTTTATATCCAGTTTAATCACCTGTATATTGGATATTGTTATTGCGTCCCATCCCAAACTCTGCCCTCTTGTCTTGATCCTCTAATCACAGCTGTTGCTTTCCTCAAACATTTGCGGCTTCTAATTTCTCCATACTAAACACTACATTGTATGCAATCTTCAGTATGTGGTCTGTTAGTATGCAAAAAATGTATCTATAGTATCTACAGATATGTAAAAGCCTATGTGCAGATATATATATATATATATATATATATATATATATATATATATATATATATATATATATATATATATATATATATATATATATATATATATATATATATATATATATGGTATATACAGCATTTGTACATGCTATCATACAGAGCTACCCCACACCCAAGAGAAAACCTTTTCCAAAATGGGCAGTATTAAGCTGTGGTTTCATGGCTCCAAAAAGCATGGCTTACTGAATAATCAACGGTAATTCATTACTTGTGAAATCACCAAGGGCAATAATAATTCTGAACAGCTTGTTTAGGCTTGTTAATCTGAAGACTTCAAACCCTGGCCAAATGGCAAAGAGTATCTGTGTAATCTTTCCCCGGCGCCTAAATAACACTTCAAACTGCCACATCCATCCGAGGACAAGGCAAAACACATTTTCCATAATACTGTATGTCCCCCTTAATGGTCCTCGCGTGCTGCCTGTCTGAAGCTGTGGGCCAGCTTGTTATTCAGCTACCAATGTCCATGCATTGATTCTTCTACTTCTACTTCTACCACGTTATGCCCCCAGAAAATCCAAACTATCCCTTTAACTTGAATCTAAAGATGTCATATTAGGCTTTTATATTTTCCTCTCACCTTTAGTGTGTTACATAGGTGGAGTTGTATGTAGAACAAGCCAAGGGGAGTTCTTCTCAGACAGGAATAACTCTTCCTGAACTGCTTGAAACGCCTTGTTTATAGTCCAGCCTTTTCTTCTGTAACATTAACATATAAACTTCACTATGTAATACAATGTGTATCAACGTATCAATATGTCTATTGATGTTTATTATTGTTCACTCTTGCAATAAATAAAAAACGATACACTCTGGTCTGACTCCTGACTGTACATTTCTCAATTTGTCAAGATGGGCAGCTCGCTCGAAAACGATTTTCTTTCTCTTTTTCCACCTAGACGGTTTCTTAATTCGAGAAATAAAACAAACTGTACATAAAAACGTGCAAAGACCACATTTAATGAACATAGTAAACTGGGAAAATGGCCATAATATGGGTTCAGAATCAGATTTACTTTGAAGATGTGTCGGACCGTGCCGGAAAATCAATGAATAGAGTGGCTAATATTTTTGCACTAACACTTTCCAATAATCCTCTGTATAGCTTTCGACCCCCCCCCCCCCCCCCCCCCCCCCCCCCCCCCCCATCGGACCTCCCCACTGTGAAACACAGAGTGAAATGATGACATCACAGATATAGTGGTGGTATGATCTCATAACACTGAGTGAAATGATGACATCACAGATATAGTGGTGGTATGATCTCATAACACTGAGTGAAATGATGACATCACAGATATCGTGATCTCAACGAGTGCTTTCCTTCAAACTCATTCAATGTCTCAAGTTTCTTAACCTGAAAGTGGTGTAAAATAATGAAGCAGATCAATGGTGAAGCATCACTGCTCTTTGTGAACGGCAGCCTTCAGGGGAAACTGCCTCACCTCTAAAGGACAATCAGCGGAAACCATTACAACAATCTTCCTGCAGTCTTTTATGTCGGAGGCCCCGTTATTTCACCGCCATTGGGACGACGACCATAACTCGACGACCATAACTCGACTACTGGTGCTTTTCATTTGTTCTACTTGAACATTGAACATAATCCTTTAACTAATTCCGTGCCAATCACGATGATAGTCGGGTTAACTCGCCATCGCTTGCGTGCCAATCACGAGTATAGTCGGGTTTTAATCGTTATTTCTTTTCTTAGCGATATCCATTCATTTTCATCCATCCAACCTGATGTTATCGTTGGGAATGGGTCTGAGCTCGCAAAAGGGCAAATACCGCCGCCTATCGTCTCCCGGATGGTATTGCACATCATTGGATTGGATTGGCTGGGAATGTGCATCAGAAAAAAACTCCGGTCCGAGTTTCCCTTCTCGGGCAAGCAGTATTGTGTTACCACATTGACTGGGGAGGCTGGGAGCAGCGTCGATTATGTGTTTTGGACTATAACGTTGGGTCAATAACGCGATCAATATTTGGAATGGCGATCAGGAATTGGATTAATCTTTTTGCAGAACATCTGATGTGAGGTAAGGACTCTATGTTACCCAGTCTTGGTTAATCAGATGTTCCTTTCACCGCCATCAGTGTGTGTGTGTGTGTGTGCGTGCCGTTGGCATGGAGCAAGGCACGGATACGCGATTTTTCAGCCTGCTTCTCTAGCGTGCATAAGGACACATATACTATCGATAATCTAGCGTTTATTTGAAAACTATTCATAAATCAGCCGAAAAATTACAACGTGTTTTGTGTATTCCACTAAAGGGCTATTATCGCGTATTTCTCTGGAATTACTAGACATCTCCAAAACTATACTCGTATTCAAAACGGTATAAAACGGAAATATACAGATGAAAAAACAATCCGTCTTGTACATGTTGACTGCAAGCAAGTCATTGATAAGCGACGGGTGTATTAGACCCATAGCCATAATTTAAGATATATTTTAAGCACTCACAAATGGGATGCATCTAATAAATCTCTAGAGGACCGGCAAATGTAAACAGATGTGGGGCTGTTTGTAGAGGTAAATCTATACTTTTTTAGTATTGCTATCTGTCCATTCTCATTGTCAATTGAGACCATAAACTGTCCCTTAAAAATGGCTTAAAGAAAAAAAAAATCATCAATATGTTCTCATTTTATAGCGCCGTGAATATAAGCGGTATACGGGATTTCAGCTAGGATATTTCCTGGAAGGGGAGATACAGGGCTAATAGCTAATAACGTTAAATCCAATGGCATTTCCGTTATACATATGCTACAGAAATAACTCAAACTGCATATGATCGGCACGATCCTCAAGCATGTATGCATGAAAGGGGGGGGGGGGGGGGGGCGGAGGATGCCGTTTCTGATTATTGATTACCAATAACCGCGTTAGCCTCATTAGCCTCATTCTTTGATCGGATGGATGGCTATCAAAACAAGGCCCGATCGGGATGTACTTTACGTGAAAAAGATCTTACCGTGGGCCGGTGGGATCCCCCCGAGCATTTCCCCGTTATCGATCGTCATCTGGTAGATCGATATGTCCATTGGCTGATGATAAATCCCCTTATTGCATAGTGAAATCCGCATTCCAAAACGTAATCCAAGCTACATGCTGCACATCCAGAATCCTGCTAACTGAAAACTCCATTGAAAGTAAAAAAAAAGACTGCTCCGTTCAGCCACAGGGCACACTCCATTATCGCAACAGCGCCCCTAAGAGGATCTGGCCGGTAATGCACATTGGCGAATTCAAAGAGTAGGGTAAATCTGCAGTGCCGCTCGGCGACCTTGAATAGGTTATTAAAATGGAATAAAAGCAATAACAACTTGCCACGGATATATCCGTGCTTCTGTCCACAACGGGTGGAATCGAAACACGGAGATCTCCGTGGTCGGGCGCCATTGTGTTTAAGTGCTGGCATACAAGCCCTAATTTGGTCATATCCGGCCGGCTCTGAATGTGTTAAGAGGTGAAAGCGTTTCATGACACCAATCCCTTCTGCATAAAGTGCTAGTTCAAGTTCTGCTCTTTGAAAGGATGTTTTTCTACTGTTAGGTACAGTATGTTCCCCATTGAACTGAAGAAAAGAAAAATACTAACCTTTGTACCGTCTTTCACTAGTATGCACTCTGCAAGGAATCTACCTTGGCTATATTATTACCTACTATGCTACTACTGTATGGACTCAAGTCTGTAGCACTCAAGTTCAACACTGGTTGACGAACAATGTTACTTACCATTAGCTCCCAGAGTTGTACCCTATTGTGCCTCTATTTTATGTTTATATAAATTTTATTTTATTCAACCCTTTATTTTATTCTACCATAATTGTCTGTCCGTTAATGTTGCACCAAATTACCAAATCAAATTCCTTGTTGTATGTGTAAACTACTTGGCAATAAAGACCTTTCAGATTCAGATTCAGATTCTGATTCTGATTCCTGCTGAGTTGTTGTACAGACCTGTAAGTCGCTTTGGATAAATGACTAAATGTATATGTAACAGTTTTTACAAGTATATTTCTTCCCAGCATAGCAGCATAACAGCATGCAAGAATCTGTGCTCAAAATAATCTAGACGCAGCTTTGCCACTCGTGCTGCAGTATGTTGCCTGAGGTGGTCATTGTCATAATCTGGGACATCTGCTCATTCTCCCCCTGCTCTGCTCTGAACATGTCCACTTCCCCCTGCTCTGCTCTGCTCTGAACATGTCCACTTCCCCCTGCTCTCCCTGAACGTGTCCACTTCCCCCTGCTCTGCTCTGCCCTGAACATGTCCACTTCCCCCTGCTCTGCTCTGAACATGTCCACTTCCCCCTGCTCTGCTCTGAACATGTCCACTTCCCCCTGCTCTGCTCTGCCCTGAACATGTCCACTTCCCCCTGATCTGCTCTCCCCTGAACATGTCCACTTCCCCTGCTCTGCTCTGCTCTGAACATGTCCACTTCCCCCTGCTCTGCTCTGAACATGTCCACTTCCCCCTGCTCTGCTCTCCCCTGAACGTGTCCACTTCCCCCTGATCTGCTCTGCTCTGAACATGTCCACTTCCCTCTGATCTGCTCTGAACATGTCCACTTCCCTCTGCTCTGCTCTGAACATGTCCACTTCCCCCTGCTCTGCTCTGAACATGTCCACTTCCCCCTGCTCTGCTCTCCCCTGAACATGTCCACTTCCCTCTGAGCTGCTCTGCTCTGCTCTGAACATGTCCACTTCCCCCTGATCTGCTCTGAACATGTCCACTTCCCTCTGCTCTGCTCTGAACATGTCCACTTCCCCCTGCTCTGCTCTGAACATGTCCACTTCCCCCTGCTCTGCTCTCCCCTGAACATGTCCACTTCCCCCTGCTCTGCTCTGAACATGTCCACTTCCCCCTGCTCTGCTCTGAACGTGTCAACTTCCCCCTGATCTGCTCTGCTCTGAACATGTCCACTTCCCCCTGCTCTGCTCTGCTCTGAACATGTCCACTTCCCTCTGATCTGCTCTGAACATGTCCACTTCCCTCTGCTCTGCTCTGAACATGTCCACTTCCTCTGCTCTGCTCTGAACATGTCCACTTCCCCCTGCTCTGCTCTGCTCTGAACATGTCCACTTCCCCCTGATCTGCTCTGCTCTGAACATGTCCACTTCCCTCTGATCTGCTCTGAACATGTCCACTTCCCCCTGCTCTGCTCTGAACATGTCCACTTCCCTCTGCTCTGCTCTGAACATGTCCACTTCCCCCTGCTCTGCTCTGAACATGTCCACTTCCCCCTGCTCTGCTCTGAACATGTCCACTTCCCTCTGCTCTGCTCTGAACATGTCCACTTCCCCCTGCTCTTCTCTGAACATGTCCACTTCCCCCTGCTCTGCCCTGAACATGTCCACTTCCCCCTGCTCTGCTCTGAACATGTCCACTTCCTCTGCTCTGCTCTGAACATGTCCACTTCCCCCTGCTCTGCTCTGCTCTGAACATGTCCACTTCCCCCTGCTCTGCTCTGAACATGTCCACTTCCCCCTGCTCTGCTCTGCTCTGCTCTGAACATGTCCACTTCCCCCTGCTCTGCTCTGCTCTGCTCTGAACATGTCCACTTCCCCCTGCTCTGCTCTGCTCTGCTCTGAACATGTCCACTTCCCCCTGCCCTGCTCTGCTCTGAACATGTCCACTTCCCCCTGAGCTGCTCTGCTCTGCTCTGAACATGTCCACTTCCCTCTGCTCTGCTCTGAACATGTCCACTTCCCCCTGCTCTGCTCTGAACATGTCCACTTCCTCTGCTCTGCTCTGAACATGTCCACTTCCCCCTGCTCTGCCCTGAACATGTCCACTTCCCCCTGCTCTGCTCTGAACATGTCCACTTCCTCTGCTCTGCTCTGAACATGTCCACTTCCCCCTGCTCTGCTCTGCTCTGAACATGTCCACTTCCCCCTGCCCTGCTCTGCCCTGAACATGTCCACTTCCCCCTGAGCTGCTCTGCTCTGCTCTGAACATGTCCACTTCCCCCTGATCTGCTCTGAACATGTCCACTTCCCCCTGCTCTGCTCTGAACATGTCCACTTCACCTGCTCTGCTCTGCCCTGAACATGTCCACTTCACCTGCTCTGCTCTGCCCTGAACATGTCCACTTCCCCCCTGCTCTGCTCTGCCCTGAACATGTCCACTTCACCTGCTCTGCTCTGCTCTGAACATGTCCACTTCCCCCTGCTCTGCCCTGCACATTGCACACTCTGCCCATCTCTCCATGGACCTTTATTCCTGTCTCTCTGTGTTCTCTCTTGTCTATCTTCTCTCTCTCTCTCTCTCTCTCTCTCTCTCTCTCTCTCTCTCTCTCTCTCTCTCTCTCTCTCTCTCTCTCTCTCTCTCTCTCTCTCTCTGTCTCGTTGTTAGTCTGTTTACCTCCCAGGTGTCTCTTTGTTAGTCTGTTTACCTTCCATGTGTCTCTTTGTTAGTATGTTTACCTTCCAGGTGTCTCTTTGTTAGTCTGTTTACCTTCCATGTGTCTCTTTGTTAGTCTGTTTACCTTCCAGGTGTCTCTTTGTTAGTCTGTTTACCTCCCAGGTGTCTCTTTGTTAGTCTGTTTACCTTCCAGGTGTCTCTTTGTTAGTCTGTTTACCTTCCATGTGTCTCTTTGTTAGTCTGTTTACCTTCCAGGTGTCTCTTTGTTAGTCTGTTTACCTTCCAGGTGTCTCTTTGTTAGTCTGTTTACCTTCCAGGTGTCTCTTTGTTAGTCTGTTTACCTTCCATGTGTCTCTTTGTTAGTCTGTTTACCTTCCATGTGTCTCTTTGTTAGTCTGTTTACCTTCCATGTGTCTCTTTGTTAGTCTGTTTACCTTACAGGTGTCTCTTTGTTAGTCTGTTTACCTTCCAGGTGTCTCTTTGTTAGTCTGTTTACCTTCCAGGTGTCTCTTTGTTAGTCTGTTTACCTTCCATGTGTCTCTTTGTTAGTCTGTTTACCTTCCAGGTGTCTCTTTGTTAGTCTGTTTACCTTCCATGTGTCTCTTTGTTAGTCTGTTTACCTTCCAGGTGTCTCTTTGTTAGTCTGTTTACCTTCCATGTGTCTCTTTGTTAGTCTGTTTACCTTCCAGGTGTCTCTTTGTTAGTCTGTTTACCTTCCATGTGTCTCTTTGTTAGTCTGTTTACCTTCCAGGTGTCTCTTTGTTAGTCTGTTTACCTTCCATGTGTCTCTTTGTTAGTCTGTTTACCTTCCAGGTGTCTCTTTGTTAGTCTGTTTACCTTCCATGTGTCTCTTTGTTAGTCTGTTTACCTTCCAGGTGTCTCTTTGTTAGTCTGTTTACCTTCCATGTGTCTCTTTGTTAGTCTGTTTACCTTCCATGTGTCTCTTTGTTAGTCTGTTTACCTTCCAGGTGTCTCTTTGTTAGTCTGTTTACCTTCCAGGTGTCTCTTTGTTAGTTACTGTAGTCTGTTTCCCCTCACAGGTGTATCTTTGTTAGTCTGTTTCCCCTCACAGTGTGTCTCTTTGTTACTGTTCGTCTGTTTACCTCCCAGGTGTCTCTTTATTAGTATGTTTCCCCTCCCAGGTGTCTCTTTGTTAGTATGTTTCCCCTCCCAGGTGTAATCCTTACCATGTGCATTTAGGTTTGCTCCCTCTGTTCAGTCCGTGTGGTGTCATTGTCCAATATAAGTCTATATCTAGTTTATGTACCTTACTTTCCACATGTTCTTAGTTTCAGTGTAAGTTAAGTGTTCTGTATGCTACTTCATGTTATCTGCATGTTCTAGTGCTATTTTGGTTTGCCAGCTCAGCTGTCAGCCATCTTCTCCTGTTTGTTCCTTCCTGCTGTCCTCAATAAATACACCCTGGTTGGGTTCTACTCTGCGGCTGCCTCTGCTCCCTTCGTCCTGCGTTTGGGTCTTCACCCCCCCCCCCACCCCCCCCCCCCCCCCCCCCCCCCCCCCCCCCCCCCCCCCCCCCCCCCCCATTGTGACAGTTATGTGAGAAATTGAAAGTGTTGCTTTCATAATCGTAGACATATATTCTCATTAGTACCCAGAAATAACTGCCTGTGTTCATTTTCATTTCATAGCATCAATGAACATACAGTATAACCTCAGTAAACATATAACCTCAGTATAACATCAGTAAACATATAACCTCAGTAAACATATACCATCAGTAAACATATAACATCAGTAAACATATAAGCTCAGTGAACATATAACCTCAGTAAACATATAACATCAGTAAACATATAACCTCAGTAAACATATAACATCAGTGAACATATAACATCAGTAAACATATAACATCAGTAAACATATAACCTCAGTGAACATATAACCTCAGTAAACATATAACCTCAGTGAACATATAACCTCAGTAAACATATAACATCAGTAAACATATAACCTCAGTAAACATATAACCTCAGTAAACATATAACCTCAGTAAACATATAACCTCAGTAAACATATAACCTCAGTAAACATATAACCTCAGTAAACATACTAGTATGGTTGGACTGCTTTTGGGATTACTTGGAGAGACGATTCTTGTGTTTCGGTACTTTCTTTATGGCGCCCCATAGACGGCCATTGTATTTCCCCCATGCCAAGTAAAAACATGTGTCATAACTTATGACTCATAAGCATAAACAAAAGAAAACAAATGCTAAACCATGTAGGTTGCTCAGTAACAATACCCATGTGCTGTATGTACTGTATAATGAACTGCAATTTCAAACTGTGATATGGGATCTTTCATATCGACCTAATAGACCCAAAGATATTTCCCTGCGGGGCGACGTGAATATAATTTAATATTCAATTATATTCACTTTATATTCACACACACACACACACACACACACACACACACACACACACACACACACACACACACACACACACACACACACACACACACACACACACACACACACACACACACACACACACACACACACACACACACACACACACACACACACACACACACACACACACACACACACACACACACACACCCTCCTACCTTTCCTACTGGACTCTCCTACAGACATGGCAGCTATCAGAAGTAATCTGCAGCGGTCCTTTGTGCCATGTGTCCCCTAAGTGGCCTGCACTAAGCCCACTGTGGCTTCTAGAAGGGGGAGACACAAAGGGAGAAGGGCTGGACATCTCAGCTCATACGCCTGCAGGGAGGGGATGGGCTCCCAGGGCCGGAGCTCCAAAACCATTACTCTTATCACCGCTGGACAACTCACTGCGGACCGGGGAGAGTGAGAGCCCTTCTGAAAAGGTCATACTGTATGTCTCTCTGTGTCTGCATGTTTAGCGGGCAACTCTCCCGGGGAGATATTTTGGTATTTCTCATTAACTGATAATATATCACTCGTCGTGACCTTGTGATAAAGAATATATCAGCCAGAATTCCGGCATTAATCTATAAAGGGTTAGGTCGTGCAGGTTATCAAGTGAGAGTCGCTACACGGTGCGCTATCACGTTAATAATGCATACAAAGGCTTATTTGCCTTCTATTTTTGGACAGGTTTGTATCTCACAGCGGCATATGAATGTCTGTCAATAAGACGTTCATGCTCTGGCTATCTCCTAAAAGCCCCCCGCTTGAACTGACCAAGAAACACAATAACCAACAGAGCCAACACAGTAGGGATGTATAGACGCTTTCAACTTAACACCAGAAACACTCTAAACGGACTATATATATAATTTACAGAACACTGCAACCAGAAATAAACTTGGGTCCATCACATAATTTCCCCCATCATGTATTTATCCTGAATCTAGTGTCCATCGGTACTGCAGAAGCCACTGCAGCCTATGCTATGATATTGTAAATATATAACTGGAACAAGCCTACTGTAACACAAGTCTCCTGTGTAGCTGGATGTATTGTAAAGATTAGGGATGTCCGATATAAAAAATGTGATATCGGAAAATATCGGTATCGGTTTAATTTTTTAATTTTTTTTTTACATTTATTTAACCTTTATTTACCCAGGCAAGCAAGTAAGAACAAATTATAATTTTATTTATTGTCAAAGTATGCATAATGTTGTGTTAATTACACGACAAGAGATATGTAATGTTAATTACCTGAAATGATTCCGTTTTTTGGGGGGGGGGGAACCCTGCATATATCGGTATCGGTTGATATCGGTTGCGGTATCGGAAATTAAGAGTTGGACAATATCGGTATATTGGTATCGGTAAAAAAGCCAATATCGAGCATCCCTAGTAAAGATATAACTGGAACATGCCTACTGTAACACAAGTCTCCTGTGTAGCTCGATGTATTGTACAGATATAACTGGAACAGGCCTACTGTAACACAAGTCTCCTGTGTAGCTGGATGTAGAGGACTTGGTCATCTCTGAAATATCAGGAATCAGAAAGGTCTTTATTGCCAAGTAGTTTACACATACAAGGAATTTGATTTGGCCATTTGCAACATTAACAGACAGACACTTACGGTAGAATAAAATAAAATGGAAAATAAACTAAATTAAAATAGAGACACAATAGAATAGAATATAATTATACAATAAAATAGGCCAGGGCTGTACAATTGTGCACCACCAATGTGCAAAAATAATGAACAGTGAAGAATGAACAAGTATGAAGTGATTTGATTGATGGAAAAGATGGCGCCGCTACGTCCGGCTGCCTGTCTGTGCGCTCCGTCGAGACTGTGCATACTTTTGTTAATATTTATAGTTTTAAGAGTTTTGTCTGTACCAACAGTAGGTGCATTTAATGTGTATGACCGTCAGTCAGACATTGGATTACGGGAAACTTACCGACTGGATTACTCTCTGGATCAGCTCTCTGAACCGCAACAATGGCCCGTTGAGATCTTGAGGACATCAGGACCGGATCTCGCCCCCAGGGACAAAGGACCCAGACGGCGAGGAAAGAGAGCTGGAGTCCGTAACAGGCTGAGAACCAGGCGGCACAGGACACCACTACCCAGTATATTGCTAGCCAATGTACAATCAATAGACAATAAACTAGACGACATCCGAGCAAGGATTCAATTCCAGAGAGACGTTAGGGACTGTAACGTTCTCTGCTTCATCGAGACGTGGCTGGCGCCAGAAGTCCCAGACCACGCCATCCAACCGGCCGATCATTTCTTCATTCACC
Source organism: Notolepis coatsorum (assembly GCF_963971535.1). NCBI lineage: Eukaryota > Metazoa > Chordata > Actinopteri > Aulopiformes > Paralepididae > Notolepis > Notolepis coatsorum. The sequence continues at coordinate 13,096 of NW_028171964.1, forward strand.
GCAAGGATAGAACAGCAGAATTCGGTAAACAACGTGGAGGAGGTATTGCCTTCATGTTGAACAAAAATTGGAGTGACCCAACTAACGTGAAGGAATTATCCAACCACTGCTCCCCAGAACTGGAATATATAACCATCAAGTGTCGTCCTTTCTTCCTCCCGAGGGAGTTAACGGCGATCGTCCTGGTCGGAGTGTATATTCCACCGCAAGCTGAAGCCAGCAACAAGGTTGCGCTCTCCAGACTACACGACGAGGTAAATAGAATCCAAGAGGCGAATGTTAACGCCGCCATTTTAGTTCTGGGAGATTTCAATAGCGCCAATCTGAGAAAGGTATTGCCCGACTTCTATCAGCATGTGACTTGCAACACCAGAGGCGGTAACATCCTAGATCACTGTTACACGCAATTTAAAGGTGGCTACAAGGCTCATTCTGATAGTGGCTTCGGTAAGTCAGATCACGCATCAATTTTTCTTACACCGAAGTACAGACAGAGAATTAAAAGTACTCCCGTAGTCTCGCGAGAGGTGCAGAAATGGGATGTGACGTCAGAGGATACGATCCGGTCAGTGTTTCACAACACAGACTGGAATGTGTTCCGCGACACAGATAACATTAATGCCTACACGGAGACAGTGCTGGACTATGTCTGTACTAGGGTGAAAGAAACAATCCCCACTACCAAAATGAAAGTTTACCCAAATCAAAAACCCTGGGTAGACAAATCCGTCCGTGAAGCTCTGAGAGAGCGCACCAAAGCATACAACGATGGCCTAGAGGGAGGCAACATGAATGACCACAAGGTGGCGCGATACAACGTAAGGAGGACTGTGTCAGAGGCCAAACGACGCTACAGGGATACAATTGAACTCCAGTTTGAACAAGCTGACTCTAGAGCTATGTGGCAGGGGCTCAAAACGATGACAGACTACAAAGGCGCCTCCCTCAAACTGAACAGTGACATCTCCTTAGCAAATGACCTCAATACCTTCTATGCGAGGTTTGATGCTGGTAATAACAACACCAGCTCACAAGCCTCGGCAATGGGGGGGGGGGGGGGGGTCGGCTGCTGATGGAGGCGCAGTGTTCAGGGTAACAGAGCATGAGGTGAGGCGGACCTTTAAAAAAGTGAATATCAGGAAGGCAGCAGGTCCAGACGGCATCCCCGGCCGCGTCCTAAAAGTCTGTGCCGACCAACTGGCCCCAGTATTCACTGACATATTTAACCTGTCCTTAGAACAGGCTGTCATCCCCACCTGCCTGAAGAAGTCCACTATTATCCCTGTACCCAAAAAATCCAAGCCTGCTTGCCTCAACGACTACCGCCCTGTAGCTCTCACCTCCATAGCCATGAAGTGCTTCGAGAAGCTAGTAAAGGGCTACATCTGCTCCTCCCTCCCCATCAACATGGACCCCCTGCAATTTGCATACCGCCCCAACAGGTCCACGGAGGACGCCATATCCCATGTGCTGCACACAGCAGCATCACACCTGGACAAGAGGCAGGGGAACTATGTGAGAATGCTATTCATCGACTACAGCTCGGCATTCAATACCATAGTCCCCTCCATACTCATAGCCAAGCTCAGGGACCTGGGCTTGGGCTATGACCTCTGCCAGTGGGTCTTGGACTTCCTGACTGGCAGACCCCAGGTGGTGAGAGCAGGCAACTGCACCTCCTCATCCATCACCCTCAACATAGGGGCCCCCCAGGGCTGTGTTCTGAGTCCCCTCCTCTACTCCCTGTACACACACGACTGTGTGGCTCAGTGGAGTAGCAATACAATCGTCAAATTTGCTGACGACACAGTGGTGGTGGGCCTGATCTCTGCCAACGACGAGAGGGCCTACCTGGAAGAGGTCAAGGTCCTGGCGGGATGGTGCCAGGAAAACAGCCTCTCCCTGAACGTCAGCAAAACAAAGGAGATGATTGTGGACTTCAGGAGGTCGGGGGTCAAGGACTACAGCCCCCTCAGCATCGACGGGGCACCGGTTGAGAGAGTCAACAGCTTTAAGTACCTCGGAGCCTACATATCCGAGGACTTGACATGGACCACACACATTAACAGTGTTGTGAAGAAGGCACGACAACGCCTCTACTTCCTCAGGCGCCTAAGGAAGTTCCAAGTCAGCCAGAAGATCCTTAAGAACTTCTACTCATGTACAATAGAGAGCATCTTGACCGGCAACATCACCTCCTGGTTTGGGAATAGCACTGCACAAGACCAAAGCAGACTACAAAGAGTGACACGTTCAGCCGAACGCACAATTGGAGGGGGGCTCCCCACCCTCCAGAACATTTACTACAAGCGTTGCAAGGGCAAGGCTAAGAGAATCATTAAAGACTCCAGTCACCCGAACAACTGCCTCTTTGAACTGCTGCCGTCAGGCAAGCGATACAGGAGTCTCAAGGCGAGCACAGAAAGACTCAGAAGAAGCTTCTATCCCCAGGCCATCAGGCTGCTAAACGAACAATGAATGAACACTACACAACAACAACCACCAAACGCACATAGCACACACATCCACACGCACACACTCACTTTAAACAAACACACTGTAGCACCCACTCCACACACTTATAGCACACACCCACTTTAAACAAACACACTGTAGCACCCACTCCCCACACTTTATATTTATGGATGAAGGATTGCACTACAACTCGTACACCTTACTGTAAATTGTACCTAAAATTGTACCTCATCCCATTTCTGCTTTGCACTAGATAGTACTGTACATTAGTACACTGCATAGTATTGTGTATTGTATATTATATGGTAACTCAGAACATTGTACATATGTCTATACCGAACACTGTGACCTCATTTTCTTCTTCTAAATTCATGCTATATTATGTTATTATGTTATTTGATACTATCTTGTCTAGCACAGTCTCTGGAGCGTAACAGTAAGAAGCATTTTGTATGAAAGTATTCTGTACTTCTGTATGACAACTATTAAAGAACTTGAACTTGAAGAACTTGAAGTATATAGTCCAGTAAGGGTGTGTTAGTTAAGTAACTCTGCATGGCTAACTCTCACAGGAATGGGAGTGGCTGGCTCTGCGCTGACATGGCTGACATCCAGGGCCGCCTCAGGGGGTGTGCGAGCAGTGTGGTCGCACAGGGCCTTGCGGGAAGGGGGGCCTTGCAAAAAAAAAAAAATCTATATATATTTTTTTAAATAAAAATAAAAATAAATAGAATGTTAACAATCACTTTCCATCACAGACCTAAAATCTAGTTTTGCTTACATGCTTATATATTTCACATTAGACACGTTTGTAGAATAGTGTTCCGGGCTCTGCGGCTCTGCATATATACTATTGGTTTCATTCAATTACTTTTATGCAAAGCATCGTGGGGTGGGAGGACTAACACTAGGGGGAGCTGGTTGGCGTCGGTCTGGTAGTCTGTAGAGAGATGTGAAGAAGACCGGTATTATCCACGAGGGGAGGGGGTACAGCCAGGTACAGGGTCTATTCTGCGCTGTCCACTGGAGCGAGTGGATGTCTTGGCCAAGAGAACCAGATGTGCAGCATCGGAGCGGAGGAGATGGTGCCGCGTGCCGTGGGCTTGTCGGTACCGGGTGTGGTGATTGGGTTGTGCCGGGACGGGGAGGACGTTCGGCGGATGGACTGAGGATGAAAGTTGTTGCATGTTGGAACCTTCAGTCAGGCTATAGCTATGTCGGCTAGTAGCTTGGCTGGGGGCAGGGACAGCTATGCTAGCGTTGGCTACGTTGTCGGGTGCTAACGTGTGGCGGATGGACTGGGAGCGGACTCCCGGGTTCATCCCAACAGGGGGGACAATATCATGATGGGACTGGTGAACTTTCTCCACGGTCGTCTCCTTCCTCTTGGACCTGACTCTGCGTTAGGGTGAGTTTTTGGTGCGGTCTGTTCCGTTCCCGCCATGGGTATCTCTCTCTCTCTCTCTCTATCTCTCTCTCTCTCTCTCTCTCTATCTCTCTCTCTCGCTCTCTCTCTCGTGCTCTCTCTCTCTTGCTCTCTCTTGCTCTCTCTCTCTCGCTCTCTCTCTTGCTCTCTCTCTCTTGCTCTCTCTCTCGCTCTCTCTCTATCTTGCTCTCTCTCTTGCTCTCTCTCTCTCGCTCTCTCTATCCATCTCTCTCTATCTCACTCTCTCTCCCTCTCTCTATCTATATCTCTCTCGTTCTCTCTCTCTATCTCTCTTTCTCTTTCTCTCTCTATATCTACCTATCTGGCTTTGGGCTTGTTTGTCAGGTTCCGGGGGTGTTTTGTGCATTTTCCCTGTTGCTGCTGGGTGTGCGACTGTGCAGGTGCATTGCCACTAAGCCTCGGGCATCGCTATTATTTAAGGGCGCGTTGACTGTATCATATGCCCAGCCTCGGGCAGCGCTATTATTTGGGAATGCGTTGACTGTGTCATGTGCCCAGCCTCGGGCAGTCAAAGGGAGTCAAAGGGAGGGTCATCAAAGAGAAGTCGCCTATTCTCAGTCCTTGCCCCACAATGGTGGAATTAACTACCAACCCCAGTTAGGACAGCAGAAACCCGTCCAATCTTTCGCAGTCGACTAAAGACGCACTTCTTCAACCATTATCTTTTTTTATATCTAACCCTAACTAACCTTACTGTCATGCACTTATAAATAAACGAACCTACACTGTAGCACTCAACACTTTGATGAACATTGTTACTCAGCTGATAGAGTTGTGCCCTTCCTGATGACTTGTCGTACAGAACTTGTAAGTCGCTTTGGATAAAAGTGTCACCTAAATGACTAAATGTAAATGTAACTCTGCATGGCTAACTCTGCATGGCTAACTAACTACTCTGGGGTTAGTGGTCCTATTCCCACTGTGGTCAGCTATACTGTAAACATAGGCAGTCATTCCATTGTAAAGTGCATGGGGTAGGGGTGGACGGTATACAGTATTTATATAAACGGTATGAATTTGCTCTACGGTATGGATTTTGACTATACCTTGAAACCCGTAGAGCAGCTCTAAAATAGCAATGACGTCATGTAACCACAGCGCGACTATTTCACTCGCATTTGCCCCTAAAAATAGATAGAATTAGTCATAGATAATAGATATGTGCGAACTGGAAAACGTTTTTTAGGAGCACAGAGGCTTCGCGCAGTGGGCGTGTCAACACGCAATTGTCATTTCATAATAAACACAGAAGCAAACTAGCTCTTCCGCCCTGCGTTTGAAGGCTGTGTGACAACTTCTCTCACGAGTCGTGCAGTTTCTATGTGTAATGTAAACTCTGCGACGAGTCCAATGGTCTAACATGCTTTGCATCCTCGCCATTCTGGAATGCCCACGTCGCGCTAAAACCTTATGTAACGTTAACTGTCGATGTACTAGTAGCCTCAGCAAGCTAACGTTAGCTGGCTCCACTAGCAGCATGTCGATGTACTAGTAGCCTCAGCAAGCTAACGTTAGCTGGCTCCACTAGCAGCATGTCGATGTACTAGTAGCCTCAGAAAGCTAACGTTAGCTGGCTCCACTAGCAGCATGTCGATGTACTAGTAGCCTCAGCAAGCTAACGTTAGCTGGCTCCACTAGCAGCATGTCGATGTACTAGTAGCCTCAGCAAGCTAACATTAGCTGGCTCCACTAGCAGCATGTCGATGTACTAGTAGCCTCAGCAAGCTAACGTTAGCTAGCTCCACTAGCAGCATGTCGATGTACTAGTAGCCTCAGCAAGCTAACGTTAGCTGGCTCCACTAGCAGCATGTCGATGTACTAGTAGCCTCAGCAAGCTAACGTTAGCTGGCTCCACTAGCAGCATGTCGATGTACTAGTAGCCTCAGCAAGCTAACGTTAGCTGGCTCCACTAGCAGCCTCCTCCCTCCCTCTGTCTCCCTCTCTCTCTCTCTCTGCTAACAATCCTGATTCGATTCTTGAACCTATTTAATTAAAAAGGAAGATATTGATGGACATTAGCTATAGTATAGTTGGGAGCATGTCAATGTTCCCCGGGTCCCATGTTCCCCGGGTCCTATGTTCCCCGATTGATTGATTGATTGATTGATTGATTCAAGCCTAAGCTTAACCAGTTCGAAACAAGGCGGACATTAATAATTAATAAAATAAAAATGTTTTATAAAATGTTCAATCAATTAATCAATCAATCGGGGAACATAGGACCCGGGGAACATGGGGATGATCCCGTATAGCTCAGCAGCTGTAACAGAATAACAGCTGCCATACCAGTGTTTTACCCCTTCAGAAACATTTATATAGACATTTTAAGATAAGTTAATATACCGTGATATATACCGTTACCGTCTATGCTTCAAATTATACCGTGATATACATTTTAGACCATACCGTCCAGCCCTAGTGTTACAAAGGATCAGATTAAACCGAATATATATATTTATTGATTGATATATATTGCATAATATTTGTATATCGTTTGATATCCCTTGTGTATTCCTTGTACATATACACGGAATATCCCTTTAGCCTAGTACAGACCATAATATTTCATTCTCCTATTGGACAGCGGTCCACCAGGCGCCATTGCCATACCTCCAAGGTCTGGTTCAAAGTCACCGCCGGGGACTTGCCTGGACATGAACGGTTCTGCGCAAGGATATGAGACAGGAATAAAGCTGGTACTAGTTTGTTCACCTAACGTATAAATACGGTGCAGGTGAATACAGAAGTAGAGTTACCCAATAAGTTGAAGCCTCACCCACGATACAACGTGCGGTGAAGTATGGCCTGTTTGGCCCCAAATAGAGCATTGAGACCGCGTGCGAATTAATAACTGTAGTATCAGAGTTTAACGCTGTACCGTCGAGTTCGACCTATTCTATTAAGTCAGTAATAGTCTATTTGTGTATAGTGTATCGTGCGGCTACAGTTCTACAGTGACCAGCATCACCAACGTTTCCTCGTACCAGCTAGTGTGCTTATCCAGGCTGGGCTGCTTACCCTGGCGCTTTCACCCGAGGGGCCCTAGACGAGGACCGTGTGGATCATGTACACTGGATAACCTACCGACGACTGCATAGCCCTTTTCGGCTGGATTATATTTGCTTTTGGTCCTGTAATTGATGGAGCGGAGAATCGCCGACACCCACAATTGTGTGGGATTTACCCTGTGAGGAGCTACGTCGAGCCCGCCTCTCAGAATCCTGAGGCCGGCTGGCTTTCTTCCATGCGGAGCTGCATGCTACGGAGAACAGCTGTATTCGTCTGCGGATCAAGATATTATTGCACTGTCTCCTGTACTTGGAGTCTCTTTATCATCGTTGACCCAGACTCTACTACCGACAAATCCTCTCCCCTTGCTGGCTTACGACCGGAGGGACCCTACTAGTATCTCCCGCTATATTACCAGAGTACTATAGATATAATTCCTAAGATTCAGGTTGTATTCTTATCTCCTGCGTAATATGAGAATGGACATACGTTATTGATTTGCCTACGCACATTCCTTTGCCTTATAAGCGCATCCAAAGTAAAGTATATTATGTACTATCATTGCTGCTAATAAATACTTAAATTCAGTTTTGTGTGGAACCGAGTCATTGTGGGAAGTGTTCATCATAAGATACCTGTGTACTGTATGGCCAGTAGTAATGTACATAAGACGGTAGTGGTTTAATGATACCATACTTATCAATACAGTCAGGGAATTGTACCCCTCAGTTACACCTAGCATGGGGTAGTCCCAGTGAACTACAATTCTCAGTAGCGTGATGGTAGCGTCGCTACTTTTTAACCAGGTAGCGGTGTCTGTAGTGGAGCTATTTATAGAACGAAGTAGTGACGTAGTGACGAGGAAACGCTACAACGCTACTGTCGGGAGAAACAGTCTAGACTATAAAGATTTGTGAAAAGAAAAAAAAACTCCCTGTAGAAAACCCACTATGATTGGTTGGTTGGTTTAGATATGAGTATGACGACTCACGATTGGGTATGGTAGGCCAAAACATTACGGGTAGGCCAATCAGAGGCAGGATAGGGCGGGACTCCAACCCGCAAATCAGGAAGTGAAAATCGAAACGCAGACCAATGAATGAGAATGAATGAATACAATTTAACAGATTACATGAACCAGTCCGCGCGAAATAATGGCAGAGGGATTCGATGTCAACAATGTCTCTCCATGGCCCTATCTGGACACATTTATGAGTTTGACTGAAAAAACGCCTAAAACATATGCTGCTCTCAACTTCCCACATGCCCAGCACTAACTTGAGAACACATTCAGGTGAGCTGATGAAAATCAACTGTTCCCAAACAGCACACAAGTCAGTACACTTTTTGTCAACAGCTTTAACTAACAGATTGCTGCTATCATGATGATGTTTCACTGTAGGCAGAAAATGAACAATATTATGGGGGTGGAGAAAAGAAAAAAAGAGGGAAAAGATCACCTAGGCAGTGGTTCTCAACCTGTGGGTCAGGTCCCCACATGATTTTGGGGCCATGGAATGTTTTGTGAGTTACATATTTAAATACATTTGGTCATTTAGCTGACGCTTTCATTCAAAGCAACTTACAAATTGTGTACAACAAGTCAGCAGGAGTGGTACATATCTAGCAGCCAAGGATAAGTAGTATTGTTTGTCAGTGTCAAGCTTGAGTGTTATACTCTGAGTACATACTGTAGTAGTATAGACATATTAGCATAGTTGGTACTGGTAGTAGTATATACATGGTAGCATAATAGGCCTACTAGTTAAATGAAGTAGAACAGTTACAATTCAGATATTGAAGAAGTGTGTTTTTGGTTGATAAAGTGGGCAGGTTTCAGAAGATGCAGAGTTTAGGGATAAATAATACATAAAGATAGAATAGAAAAGAAAAAGACCATTACTGCATCAAAAGTAATCAACAAACTATACTATAAAAACTGATCAAACCAAATGGTCTCTTTCTTTTCTTTTGTAGAGGCTGCACCCAGCTAAACGTGCCTTCCTGGATTTTGTACATAATACAAGTTCATGTTAAAAGGATGACACAAAAAGTCAGACCGAGGGCTTGTTTCAGTTTTATAATAAACAATCAAACTGAGAATTTTTTTTGCCTACCTATTTGTTTGGTGGAAACTTGATCATGAAGTAAAAAAAAAAAAGTAGTGCCGATGTAGCTAGCTATTTTTGCCATGTTCTTGTAGTGTAGCTTGCTACATTTATCTGGGGATAGCTTCCATTGTAGTTGAGCTATATTTAATCGAGAGTAACTTGTAGTGTAGCTTGCTACATTTCCCAAGTAGCTTGCCCATCACTGGGTAGTCCTAGTACCAGAAACAGTACTATACTGTAGAAATGCAGGGATTCATGCTATGTCTCTAACATACCGTGCCTTGAGCCTTCTGGTTTAAAACACAACTGTTACAAACAGCTCCATTATGAGGCAACGCTGTATTGATTCAGCAGCCATGCGAT
>NW_028171964.1:27500-30000 GCF_963971535.1 Notolepis coatsorum
AAATGTAAAAAAAAAAAAAAAAAAAACGATACGGATGATTTCCGATATCACATTTTAATGCCAATATCGGCCGATAATATCGGTAGGCCGATAATATCGGACATCCCTAGTAAAAATTATATATATTATATATATATATATATATATATATATATATATATATATATATATATATATATATATATATATATATATATATATATATATATATATATATATATATATATATATATATATATATATATATGTAGTGTATAAAACGATTTAACAGTTTTACATCAACTAGGACCGACTTAATGAGAGGACACAGCCCACCATATTATTATGTGAACAAATTAGGGCTGTCACCTTTCATTTGAATAACATACCTGGTAAATATTCAAACAGCAATTCTTTGTTTGAATTGAGGTTAGCCCTTCGATTCATTTCACAATCTGCATTTGAGTGTCCCAGACTAATGTAATCACGCTAGTATTACGTGCCTCGTGTTCCAAAAGTTGGCATTTGTGTTTATAGGTGACGTATTTAACAAGAGGAGCCTCGTCAGGACTCTCCCCTCCCTGCCCTGTCTGGTCTCTCCCCTCCCTGCCCTGTCTGGTCTCTCCCCTCCCTGCTCTGTCTGGTCTCTCCCCTCCCTGCTCTGTCTGGTCTCTCCCCTCCCTGCTCTGTCTGGTCTCTCCCCTCCCTGCCCTGTCTGGTCTCTCCCCTCCCTGCTCTGTCTGGTCTCTCCCCTCCCTGCTCTGTCTGGTCTCTCCCCTCCCTGCCCTGTCTGGTCTCTCCCCTCCCTGCTCTGTCTGGTCTCTCCCCTCCCTGCTCTGTCTGGTCTCTCCCCTCCCTGCTCTGTCTGGTCTCTCCCCTCCCTGCTCTGTCTGGTCTCTCCCCTCCCTGCTCTGTCTGGTCTCTCCCCTCCCTGCTCTGTCTGGTCTCTCCCCTCCCTGCCCTGTCTGGTCTCTCCCCTCCCTGCTCTGTCTGGTCTCTCCCCTCCCTGCTCTGTCTGGTCTCTCCCCTCCCTGCCCTGTCTGGTCTCTCCCCTCCCTGCTCTGTCTGGTCTCTCCCCTCCCTGCTCTGTCTGGTCTCTCCCCCCCCTGCTCTGTCTGGTCTCTCCCCTCCCTGCTCTGTCTGGTCTCTCCCCTCCCTGCTCTGTCTGGTCTCTCCCCTCCCTGCTCCCTCAGGTCTCTCCCCTCCCTGCTCTGTCTGGTCTCTCCCCTCCCTGCTCTGTCTGGTCTCTCCCCTCCCTGCTCTGTCTGGTCTCTCCCCTCCCTGCTCTGCCTGGTCTCTCCCCTCCCTGCCCTGTCTGGTCTCTCCCCTCCCTGCTCTGTCTGGTCTCTCCCCTCCCTGCTATGTCTGGTATCTCCCCTCCCTGCCCTGTCTGGTCTCTCCCCTCCCTGCTCTGTCTGGTCTCTCCCCTCCCTGCTCTGTCTGGTCTCTCCCCTCCCTGCTCTGCCTGGTCTCTCCCCTCCCTGCCCTGTCTGGTCTCCCCCCTCCCTGCTCTGTCTGGTCTCTCCCCTCCCTGCTCTGTCTGGTCTCTCCCCTCCCTGCTCTGTCTGGTCTCTCCCCTCTCTGCTCTGTCTCTCCCCTCTCTGCTCTGACCAGCGAACAAGTAGCCAGGCTGGCACCGAGTGACCACGTCTAACCATACAACCAGAATGGTTTTTGAATTAGGGGTAGGTTGCTCTATAAGCCTTCGGCTTCAAACATATCCTTTTCGTTTTGTATTTGTTTATTTATTTGTAAAATGTTCATTCATTCAGAAGGTATGGACACAGAACTGAGCATAATCCACTGTTATAAATGTAATTTTGCCAGAAGTGGGTGTCTTCGTCATTTTGGTAGCCTGTTGTCGGCTCTCTGCACACATATGTTATCTCTCTCTCTCTCTCTCTCTCTCTCTCTCTCTCTCTCTCTCTCTCTCTCTCTCTCTCTCAATAATTGTCTTTGGATTGTTTGCGATTATGAAAAGGCATGGCGCTGCGAAGGTGGGCAATACTGTTTTATAATAGGATTCTGATTCCACAAAGGTTACATTTTAATTCAAACAAACTGTATATATATTTTTCATTTTACATTATATATATCGTTTTATTTTTAACATGATTTTTTGTAAAAGTGACTAGAACAGAATGTCAAACAGCTCTTCGTCTCTCCGTCTGCTGCTGCCAGAGGGAGGAGGAAACAAATAAGACATTCAGGAGGAGCACCTCCTGTGAAAGTATTGCTGGGAAATGTCAAACCCGCTGTCATTAAAGAAGCGGTGACATTTTTACTCCGGCCTTTCTTTTATTTCCGATTCCATCTCCGCAGAGCGGCCCCTAATCTCCACCACCACTCCTCCAGCAGACAGAGGCCGCGGCAGATTAACTCCATTACTCTTTTGACTCCGCTGCATAAAGGGAACAATGCATTTCTCATTTAAATCTAATCTGGGGCGGTGGAACTACGGAGGACGGAGTAGCGCGGGGCGGAGGGGCGTAGCGGAGATGGAAGGCAAACAGGTCACAGC
>NW_028171964.1:32500-46297 GCF_963971535.1 Notolepis coatsorum
TAACATGGTGTAATGTGAACAAAAGGGGGATTATGCTGTGGTCCATTATGTAATAACATGGTGTAATGTGAATAGAACAGGGATTATGTTGTGGTACATTATGTAATAACATGGTGCAATGTAAACAGAAGGGGGATTATGTTGTGGTACATTATGTAATAACATGGTGTAATGTGAACATAACATGGATTATGTTGTGGTACGTACATCAAGTACTGTAATAATAGGTGTAATGTGAACAGAACAGGGGTTATAGTGTGTGAAAAAACTAAAATAACTAAAATATTCATGAATTCAAGGCATAACAAGGAGAGTAATTGATATACAAATGATCATGTCTGCGTGGATTTTTTTTTTTATTTAAAGGTATTCCTTTAAAAACGAATAATGTTTTAAAACAGGGTTTAATGAAGAGAGATATTGTTTTCTATCGTAAAAACTGACTTGGCTCAGACAGTGAAGGTTGCCTTAATAAGGTCACTCATTTGTTCCACACCATGGACGTATGTGTACAATTTACCGTGCAGCAACCCATCTTTTTAACTTGTTTGGTCAAAGTGCACCATATCTCTGTGCTCTGCCCATCCCTGTTGTGACATTGCAGAGAAGGAAGTCTATGCTGTTGCATAGGAAAAGGTCAGGGCAGAGCACTGCAGCAACAGCACTGAGACCCAGGAGCAACATCACGGAATAACCCTGGATCTCCACAAAGCTCTGTCACGCTGCAGAGGAAACCTGTCAGTACACAGGCCATAACCTTGTCTGCCTCACTCTCTATGTCTCTCCATCTCTCTCTCTCTCCTCCCTCACTCCCTGTCTTTCTCCCTCGCCTGCCTCTCTTCCTCGCCATCTCTCTCTCTCTCCTCCCTCACTCCCTGTCTTTCTCCCTCCCCTGCCTCTCTTCCTCTACGTCTTTCTCTCTCTCTTCCTCTCTCTCTTCCCTCCCCGACTGTATCCGTCTGACTCGTTGTGTCGACGTCTTCTCAGAGTCTCTCTGTTTCTGTCATGCCTAAAGCTATAGACAGACAGCTAGAGAGAGAGAGAGAGAGAGAGAGAGAGAGAGAGAGAGAGAGAGAGAGAGAGAGAGAGAGAGAGAGAGAGAGAGAGAGAGAGAGAGAGAGACATGGATGAGTCCAGCTTTGGCTGCTTGAAAACAAAAGGAAAACACCCATATGTTACTATGCATGTCTCTCTCTCTCACTCTCTCTCTTAAATTCAATTCAATACATTTTAATTAAAAAGGGCTTTATTTACATGGGAAATATACATTCAGCCTTAAAACAATCAACACAATCACTACTTATCAAACTTAAGCATTTATCGAAATGTCTCAATCTCAATCTATCCCTCTCTCTCCCTACATGCATGCATGCATAGTCTCTCACCCAAGTCTTCTTTAATGTCTTGCCACCACTGGTGTTATATTAAAGTACAAATACTTAAGTACTTAAATACAAGCCCTTACTTACTTACTTACTTACTTACTTACTTACTTACTTACTTACTTACTTACTTACTTACTTACTTACTTACTTACTTACTTACTTACTTACTTACTTACTTACTTACTTACTTACTTACTTACTTACTTACTTACTTACTGGTACATTTGTTTTTCAAAACGGTATAAAACGGAAATGTACCGATGAAAAAACAATCCGTTTCATACATGTTGACTGCAAGCAAGTCATTGATAAGCGACAGGCGTATTAGACACATAGCCATAATATAGAAATAGCTCCGCGAAAATCATGAAATATCGGAAAATCCGTCCCAAAAGGCTGGCATTCAAGCGATAAATCGTGCGCCCCCTGCTGGCACTCAATGTGTTAAGAGAAAATCCAACCTATAAAATAATGTACAAGGTGGTATTCCAATGATCTTGGACAGTTAAGTTAATATAAAAAAAGACAACTGTCTCCCCAACACCACCAAGGAACAGAGACTTGCATTTGTGATCAAGAGACACTTTTTGGAGTTGGTCCATCAACAATTAATTAGTGGCTGATCTTGTGGGGTCATATATTTCTGTTTGAGCTATTACATCCAAATGAGTTGTATTAAAATGAAAGGTTCGATAGCTCTGAATCCAAAAATGTACCCATCTCTCTGTACAATTACCATCTGTACTGTCATAACATGCTAGGCTCCAGCTCCAGGATCCATCTCTTGATGACATCACTGACTGAAGATACGGCCTGAAAATACTGTATGTCAAAACTTTTTTCATGTCATTATAATTTCTGTGTAATGTCTATGTAAACCTAAAAAACTTCTATACAGCTACAGCCTAATCTTTTGCCTTAACAGGTAGACAGCTACAGCTGAATATGGACAGTAACTCCCACACAGACTCCCACACACTGACTTGAGTGACTGGAGAATAGAACACTTTCAAGATACACAGATACCAACTTCTAAAGGTATCCTGTATCCTTTGTGGATAGCTGACAAAAGTTTTAGTGTCCGTGCTGAGTAAGGTTTGTTTGTTTGCCTTGTCCCACTGCCTCCGTCTCTGAGACTGTAATAAGGGAGGGGCAGAAGAAGCTAATCCCTATTTGATGTCTGAATCTGCAAGTTGAGTAGAGAGAGATAGAGTTGAAGGGTGCAAATTGAGTCAGTTGCACATTCAAGACTTTTTAAATCCAAATGTCCCACCTGTTTACATTAGGCAGGACCTCATATAGATAAAATGTCATTAACATGCTTTGGTTATTAGATTCGATTAAAATGTATTGTCATTATACAGCACAAGTACAGTACAACGGCAATAGGTTTGCCATTTGCCAGTGCAAATGTAACAGTAAAGTGCAACAGCAATATACATGTACAGGTGATTACACTGGGTACAAAATATACAAATTGTAGTGTAGTGCTAATCAGATGTATGTATGTAGTATAATATGTACAGTGATACAGGTGTAAAGACAGTATGGTAGTTGTCATACTGTCCAGCATCGTAACCAGTAAAGTATTGACATAAGACGGAATAAACTACCCAAGCTCCGTATGAATGTAATTCCGTGCTGTAATACAAGAGGATTTGATGGATTTGTTGAAATAATCTACTCATACAATATTGGCAGAGAAAGCCGCTGCTTCATCTCCTTGCCTCGTCTCCCCTGGTGAGCATGTTATTTACATTGTAGATGCGCCCGGTTCAGGAATGTAAATGAAATGGTTCGTCCAATTCACAGACCGCTGTTACGGTTTGGTAGGTGTGTTGGACCCAGGTGCAGTGCAGAACATAGAAGACGGGATGCAGGTGTAGGTTTTCAAAGAAAGGGATACTCTTGTATTTGAGTAGTTGAATGAACACGCATATGAGTGTGAATAAACAAAAGGGGAGAAATCTCTGTCTCCAAAACACGTTAAATAATAATCATACACAAAGTAAACTACACAATAAACAGGGGCAAATAAAGGGGAGAAAGCAAAGTCTCTAAAACGAGATAAACGAAATAACAAACACGACAAACGACGGTGCTGCATATATATGCAGCAAGATACACGTTCAATAACGAATTCATACGGCAATCAACATGACAACTAAGAGCACATAGCGAACATACTTATCCCCTGTGGCAAGGAGCGATAGGGCTTGCCCAGGCATGTATTACTCACGGACAGTTTGGTGATCGACTGACATGGTTTGTAAGACGCAGGGGAGAATATGAAGGGAAAATTGATTAACGAGACACACCAGGTAACAATGAACGTAATTAAGACAGGTAGACATGGCAATTACCCCCCACCAGGGATTTGCCCCCCCCCCCCCCCCCCCCTCAATGAACGGCACCTGACGTTCACCTGGGTGCCTCAGGATGTAGCTTGCGGACGTCCCTAATCATGTTATGTGTGTGAGTGAATGAATGGGTAAAATGTGAGGAACAAATTGTAAAGCGCTATGGATAAAAGCGCTATATAAATGCAGCCATTTACCATTTAATATGTCCCCACAATCGTTCCTCCAGTCCATACCGCTCCCAGTCTACCAAAAACTGAAACCCCCTACCCCTCCGCTGGAAACCCACGATCCTCCGTACTGTATAGACCGTCTGTCCATCAATGATGCAGGGCAGAGGGACAGGGGGAGTTGGCGGGGACATGGGCGAGGTGAGGAAGGGCTTCAGGAGCGATACATACACAGTTCGGTGGAACCCACATGGAGGTTGGGTTGTAGTAGTCTGTACGCCACCGGGTTCACCTGCCGCACCACCTTGAATGCCGCCAGTTTCCTGGACTCGACCCGAAGAGGAAGGTCCCGGGTCGAGAGCCACACCTCCTGTCCTGGACAGAAGATTGGAGCCGGACGGCGCCTGCGGTTGGCCTGGCGCTGGGACCTGACCGAAGCCCTCTGGAGGGCCGCCCGAACCCGCCTCCAGGTCCGACGACAGCGACCGACGTGGGCCTGGACGGAGGGCACCTCCGCCTCCTTCTCCTGCTCCGGAAAAAGGGGGGGTTGATAGCCACTGAAAGGGGGACAGACCAGTGGATGAGCATAGGAGGGCGCTGTGGGCATATTCCGCCGATGCCAGTCGCCGACTCCAACGTCGCCGGATTGCCAGAGACTTAGCACCTCAGCACACCCTCCAGATCCTGGTTGACGTGCTCCGTCTGGCCATTGGACTGAGGATGGAAGCGGGGCGATAGGCTGACAGAGGCGCAGAGGCTGGTAGCGAACGCTTTCCAGAACCTGGAGGCGAACTGGACACCCCGATCATAGACCATGCCCTGCGGGAGTCCATGCACCCAAAATATGTGCCGCACCACCAGATCAGCGGTCTCCCGGGCCGAGGGGAACATGGCAGTTTGGGGATGGAAAGAGGCCGGAGAAGCCCCGCTGCAGGGCGGCGAGAGGTTTTGCTGCGCGCACACACTGGACAGGCTGCCACAAAAGTGTGTGTATCCCCCTCCACTGTGGGCCAGCAGGACCTCCTGTGGATGAAGTCCGGGGAACTGAGCAACCCTCAACGTTACACACCGCCACCTTTTGAATATTCCAGGCTTTATCTGGCTTTAAAGGTGCACACAGGAACCAGCGAATACAGCTCCTATCTTCAGACCCAGCGGTGTGGATGGGCTTTGTGGCTCCCCCCCCCCCCCCGCGCGACAGCGCCCCCCGGACAGCGCCAAGCCACCTCGCAAGCCATAATGTCACTGACAGAGACAACTGCCCGAGACTTTGAGAGAGAGAACATTTTCAGTCGCCTCTCTTCTGGATGTCTGGTTCAGCACCACGGACAGCACCACACCACAGTGCTGCTACAGTGATCCGGGGCAGAGATAGAACAGATGCAGAGAAAACTTATGCAAAGAAGTCAATCTAGTTAAACCAGCTATTCACTTGCCACAAAACATTTGTTAGTGAACTGTGCCCGTCCCCGTTGTGTTTCTTCCACCGAGTATGGCTCTCTTTTTTCAAATGATGAGAAGTGAAATAATAAGCCTGTGTGTAGCATCACAAGGGCACCTCTCCAGCCCACACTGGAGAGTTTTGTCAAAAGGAAGGTTTGACATTGACGTTCAGCATTTCTACTATTACCAAGAGTCCGTCTAATTCAGCTCCCCTCATTCTAACTGGGTATAAGTGCCCTCCCCTCAGGGCTGATAAACACTTGAATTAAGACCAGAGGTGATTCGACCCGCCAACCACTGTCCTCTATCAACCTGGATTCAACAAACACTTGGTTGCTTTGGTATTTTAAGATCCAAGCCGATGATTAAATGTATTTATCAGTTGGCCTGCATCATGTGTTAATAATGGGTGTAAATGCATATACAGTCATCTGAAAAGGAGGCATTATAATACAATAATTAAGCAATACTGCATTAACACCTTAATTGCACAAAAATGCACCAATACTTCGTCTCGTGAACCATTTTCATTTTAAGCCAAAGGGGCTTTTAATTCCTTCTCTAGCTTTGTTTGAGGCTACCTACG
Source organism: Notolepis coatsorum (assembly GCF_963971535.1). Lineage (NCBI taxonomy): Eukaryota > Metazoa > Chordata > Actinopteri > Aulopiformes > Paralepididae > Notolepis > Notolepis coatsorum. The sequence continues at coordinate 38,445 of NW_028171964.1, forward strand.
TAAAACAAGAGGGTGCGATTGGTCAGACAATGTAGCTGAGGAACGGGGGGAGCGCTTGATTTGACATAGAAGAGCAGACATTCCAAATGGGATGCGTCGATATCGCACGACGATCGTGTTTAATTCAGTGCGGAGACCAACAACGTGATCACGATTGATATGTGATTGATTGCGCAGCCCTACTGTGACCGGAGAGAAACAACATGTGTGGGAAGGATAACGTGACGGCAAGGACGCCTTTCCACCGGGAAATAGCCCGGAAACACGGCTGTAATGTGGACAAATGTCACCGGCCTATAACTCCTGCCACTGCTTTCTCTAACAGCATAACCTTTTAAAACAGCAATACAGTGACCTTAAGGGATGAGAGAAAGTGAGACAGTGGTAGACAGAGAGAGGGACAGACGAGAGAGAGAGACAGACGAGAGAGCGGGATACCAACGGTGGGATGGAGAACTGTATGGCAGAAAGAGAGACGGATAGCAACAGAGAGAGTGAGTGAAAGAGAGAGAGAGAGAACCAGTGAGACAGAGAGAGAGAGGGGAGAGAGAAACAGAGGAATAGAGAGATATAGAGAGATAGAGAGAGAGAGATAGAGAGATATATTGAGATAGAGAGATAAACAGAGAGAGAATCAGAGAGAGAAACAGAGAGAAGAGGAGACAGCGGAAGGGATCATGATGTATAATGTAGGGGACAATGGTTCCTCCTCAGAGACATGACTGTCAGTTAACAGGTTGTGGTTATTAATGCTTAGACTAGAAAACCATCACAGGCATGTGTGGCACAACGCAACGTTTAGGGAGCGGCGGGGACAGAGAGGACTAAATGTAGGGGATGGAGATATATATATATAGAGATAGAGAGAGAGATAGAGATATATATATAGAGAGAGAGAGAGAGAGAGAGAGAGAGAGAGAGAGGAGAGAGAGAGAGAGAGAGAGAGAGAGAGAGAGAGGAGAGAGAGAGAGAGAGAGAGAGAGAGAGAGAGAGAGATAGAGAGAGAGAGAGCAGAAGGGTTAGATGTGATGAGTAGAAAAAAGAGGATGAAGGGGGAAAATATGAAAATAAAAAAAAGGTACCAGGGAATTCAAAAGAGGCAGCAATAAAGAGAAAGATCAATAGAAAGAGAAATATATATAGATGGATATAGATAGATAGAGAGAGAGAGAGAGAGAGAGAGAGAGAGGAGAGAGAGAGAGAGAGAGAGAGAGAGAGAGAGAGAGAGAGAGAGGAGAGAGAGAGAGAGAGAGAGAGAGAGAGATAGAGAGAGAGAGAGAGATAGAGAGAAAGAGAGAGAGAGCGCCAGAGAGAGAGAGAGGAGAGAGAGAGAGAGAGAGAGAGAGAGGAGAGAGAGAGAGAGAGAGAGATAGAGAGAGAGAGAGAGAGCAGACGGGTTAGATGTGATGAGCTGAGCTAAGCTAAGCTGTACAATAGGTTATTGTCTAGCAAGCAGGACACTTCAGCTACATTATACTGTAGTAACCAGAGTCTTCATTTGCGTTACAAAGCCTGGTTAGAGCCTACGTTTGATCTGCTTTCTCAGAGAAAACTGAACCGTAAACAACTCAAATGGTCACGCTGATTATGAGCAACGTCGAATTAACCATAGATTAATGAGGCTGGATGAAGGTAAGTAATCCACAGCTACACAGACCCTCCGCTTTGGAAAGGTCCCCCACATAACGTTGTAACAGTCACAAATGTGCCTATTATATTTTTGTGTTATTATTTAGTTGCGGTGCCATGTTTGGTCACTAAGTGGCGGCTCCATTGTTTGTACCTGATGTAGCAACCGGTTTAATTTTAATTAACTTTTTAATTAACTTCACTTCCTGTCCACCTGCCTTGTCTAGTAATGTTCTCTAGTAATGACATGGCCTGTGAATCTATTTGTTGTATCTACAGTACAAGTGTATTGGATGAACATAGAGCCATATGACCAGGTATCGTATGGTCATAGGCCTAACCTTTTAATAATAAATGGGTGTGTCCTAAATCCCCAAAGCGACAGCGTCTGATTAGCTACTTGCTAAGCTATCCTGGTGCGGTTATTTCATGCTAACACGTTGAAGCCACACAGCCAGACACGTTACAACGTGGGCTTTATTTACCACAGAGAATGAGCATCACTGGAAAAACTGTGTGGAACGCTACCAGCGTGGAACTTGACAAAAGCACTTAGTAAATAAGTAAATGAGAAAAGAAGTAAATAGTTGCATTCCACAGTGGTCGTCCTTGTGCTGGATTTACAGTCATTCAGGGGTTCAGGCGGTCCCCAGCTAAATTAGTAACACTGGTAGGTTAATTTCACCAATATTTTATTCACTAGAACTCAGCCCAGTGAGAGAATCGGAAACCACTCTGATCATTGGTTTCACTCTCTCATGCTATATCCCCACCTTGAGAAAAGCTCTTGAAGAAGAAAAGTCAATAGTTGTATTCCACAGTGGCCATCCTTGCTCTGCATGTGCTGTACTGCTTTTTAGCTGGATACTGAAGGAACCCAACGATGTCTCCAGGTTGAAAAACATACACACAAATAGGGCATATTGATTGTTGCGATGGACATGTCACACCGGTTGATACGTACAGTTCAGTTCAGTTCAGTTCAGTTCAGAGTTTTTATTTGCCACATGGAATCATACAATCATAGTTTCTTCATTACACAATCATAAATAGTCATTCCATGGACAAAAGGAGCAGGAAGAAGAATACATCTTATAGTTACCTGCCCAGTACAAGCTCTAAGGTGAATAGAGTGGAGGTCACGAGATTATCATACCAAAACAAGCCTATACCTGCTAACCCTTTCACTACCACACTACAGAATGTTAACCGTCTGTAGGTTAAACGCATGTAGTGTGGTAGTGAAAGGGTTAACCTTCTGTATTGTCGCAGTGAAACGGTTAACCATTTGGTAGTGTGGTAGTGAAAGGGCTAACAACCTGCCCTTACAAATAAGTACTGTTGTATTTTTTTTACCATCATAGTAGTGACCAATAACCCATGCTGCTGTAGACACACAGCTGTACGGTGCAGTTTCAATTGAATTATATCATGGTATTATCATGGGATGTGACCGGAATCAGCATATAATTATATCATCTGTATCCACATTTCATTAGTAATGATAATGTCCTCCCTGTAGAGACAACTAGGGTAAATTGTCTACACAGGGTAGTTAAGGTCTAAAGATTTGACTTCTAAAAAGGTCATCCCTCAATAATATTTGTTTTACTTTGTTATACAGTAGCATAGTCCAGTGTATTACAATCAGCACTGTACGTGTACAATGCCGTATGTGTACAATGATACGCCCCCAGTAGTCAGTCGTGGGGTAGGAATAATAGACCGTCAGGTCAAAGGACACCATATGGGTAGGGGTTAAAAGCAGGCTCGTTTTAGAGAACACATTCTGCATAAGAGGAACACAAACAGGGAGTGGTAGATGTTTTGATAGAGGCACACAAACAGGGAGTGGTAGATGTTTTGATAGAGGAACACAAACAGGGAGTGGTAGATGTTTTGATAGAGCACCACAAACAGGGAGTGGTAGATGTTTTGATAGAGCACCACAAACAGGGAGTGGTAGATGTTTTGATAGAGGAACACAAACAGGGAGTGGTAGATGTTTTGATAGAGGAACACAAACAGGGAGTGGTAGATGTTTTGATAGAGGAACACAAACAGGGAGTGGTAGATGTTTTGATAGAGGAACACAAACAGGGAGTGGTAGATGTTTTGATAGAGGACCACAAACAGGGAGTGGTAGATGTTTTGATAGAGGACCACAAACAGGGAGTGGTAGATGTTTTGATAGAGGCACACAAACAGGGAGTGGTAGATGTTTTGATAGAGGACCACAAACAGGGAGTGGTAGATGTTTTGATAGAGGCACACAAACAGGGAGTGGTAGATGTTTTGATAGAGGCACACAAACAGGGAGTGGTAGATGTTTTGATAGAGGAACACAAACAAGGAGTGGTAGATGTTTTGATAGAGGACCACAAACAGGGAGTGGTAGATGTTTTGATAGAGGACCACAAACAGGGAGTGGTAGATGTTTTGATAGGGGGCAGGGCTGCAGGGGGCCAGGAGGCGTGTAGTCTTTTACCAACAAACTTGCAGTTCCGCGTTCGGGTTCTGCGATCTGATTGGCCACTGACGTATGCTCTCTCTCTACGCCCAAACAGCGTGTTACGCTTGTTTGCATCACTTCCCACGGTTCTCGGCACTTATTCTACCGGTAGTGCGGTAGTTGTTGCCACGGTATTGGGTCTTTGGGTGAATACTTCATTGGCGGGGAAGAAGAACACTGATAGAGGTGTGTGGACCGTCCTGCAAGCCCCAGACCACCACCCCGCGAGCCCCAGACCACCACCCCGCGAGCCCCAGGCCACCGTCCTGCGAGCCCCAGACCACCGCCCTGCGAGCCCCAGGCCACCGCCCTGCAGCCCCAGGCCACCGCCCTGCAGCCCCAGGCCACCGTCCCGCGAGCCACAGGCCACCATCCCGCGGGACTTGTTTCCTGTGCGCCTAAAATTTTACCTGGTCTCGTCCCGTGGGGCTCGCGGGACGGTGGCCTGGGGCTCGCGGGGCGGTGGTCTGGGGCTCGCGGGACGGTGGTCTGGGGCTCGCAGGACGGTGGTCTGGGGCTCGCGGGACGGTGGTCTGGGGCTCGCGGGACGGTGGCCTGGGGCTCGCGGGACAATGGTCTGGGGCTCGCAGGACGGTCCACACACCGCTATCAGTGTTCTTCTTCCCCGCCAATGAAGTATTCACCCAAAGACCCAATACCGTGGCAAGCACTACCGGTAGAATTAGTGCCGAGAACCGTGGGATGTGATGCAAACTGTCTTGTCGTGTTTTGAACATTTATGTTGTGTTGATGGAATCACGTTAATATAGAGAGATGAAAACAATACGTTATTTCGATTGATATGAATTGGATAATGCTAGCAGGCTGCAGGCTGTTAGAGGTTAGAGGCAGAACTAGCGTAACGCGCTGTTTGGGCGTAGAGAGAGCGTACGTCAGTGGCCAATCAGATCGCAGAACCCGAACGCGGAACTGCAAGTTTGTTGGTAAAAGACTACACGCGGCCAGGAGCCTAGACGTTGCTATGGGTGATATGATAATAAAACCTCTCTGACCACTTCCTCTGCTTGTTAACTGTGTATGACTGAGAAGTGTCACGTTGTCAGTTATGTCATAATGACATAGCCTTATTATCGTAACATTTTCATATAATATGAAGTGATCAAAATTGTTCATGATCAAATGAAATAGTTTGTGTGATCTGTTGTATAAGCGTCACCATGGTATTATGGTAGTAAAATAGAGGTATCATGGCAATCCGTGGTTTTTCATGTTGCCATTATTTTTTCAGACATTTGAATTGTGATATTACAGTACTTACTTACGCCTGCTATCCCTTCTGGGGCATAGGCCGTCAACAAGAGATCTCCAGGGCCCTCATTCATCAACGTTGCGTACGCACAGATATGTGCTTAACCCGTGCGTACGACAATTTCTAAGCAAAGTGTGGGATTTATCAATTTGAACGTGAACTTGACTTTGTGCGTATGTCTACACACAGCCCAGAGCACGCGTAGCTGGCGCCCGTTGGTAGAATATATTATTACAACAAGGAAATAAGCTTCTGTGCATTAGTTTCAACACTGGCGTGTTCTGTATGAACCGTAATTCATTATAGTTCATTGTAAAATAGCAACAGTAGTGTAATTATGGTCAAAACCCTATAAATAGCATTTGGAATAATAGGTCTTTATCTCCGAATGAATGCAGCATGGTTTATATAGCGTTATCGGAATATACAGGGTGTACTGACTGACTGCGCTCCGCGTAGCTCAACTCGTTATTATTTTGCGCACAGACCGCAGAAACACGGGAACGTTTTGATTATATTTAAAATGCTTTACGTTAAACGAAACAAGTGGAATTTCGAAGCTGTAAGCAGAATACAAGTCATATGAACACCCACAATATAGTGTTCTTCCTTCTTCCTACTGTATAAGAAAGAATAAAAAACGCATTGCAATGAGACCAGGGTGTATGTGTATTACAAAACCCTTGCAATAATGTGTCTTAAATGAATGAAAAGCATACATGCTCTGGACACAGAGCATATATCGTGTGGGTGATATGACTTGACTTACAGAATTCCACGTATTTAGTTTTACAATGTCAAAGCCTTTTAATATAAATCAAAACGTTCCCGTATTTCTGCAATCTATGTGCAAAATAATAAGGAGTTGAGGTAGATACACACTCAGAACGTATTACATGCTGGTATGCTGATAGAGTAAACTATTATAATGAATATGAATATGATATGATATAAGGTATACACTGGTCCGTCGCATACACTGGTATGCGCAAGTTACTGTTGCATAATGTAGGCTATGGCTGCTATTATATGTAATTCATATAGGCTACCTAATAGTATATGATTTTTAGAGGCATCTATTTTGTTGTCGGTATTAGGCTAATACCGACAACAACAGGGGGGTACCCTGATGTAAACAAGACAAACGTCTTTCTCTGGTCTGCATCCCCTTAACAATTGTGTGTATTGAGCCGTACTGTATTGTACCTATTCTGCAAGTTGATAAGTCCCGTTTTTTTTGTGCGTGCACACATTCTAAATTCTGTGCTTACGTATGAAAATAGAATACTTTCTAAGAAAAAATTGATAAATGAGGGCCCAGGCATCTCTGTCTTGAGCTGTTCTCTCCAGTTGGTTCCAGGTCATCTTCATGATCTTGGTGTCTGCCACCAAGTCTCTGCGCCAGGTGTTTCTTGGGCGACCCCTTTTCCGTTTTCCCTGCAGGTTCCATGTTAGGGCGTGTCTGGTGATGGTAATTGTGGGCTTTCGCAGGGTGTGGCCTATCCATCGCCCTCTCCTTTTCTTAATTTCTTGTTGATTCCCATATTGGAGGGAATGGTCATTTATTTAACAGTTTGAGCCTTGGGATATGTGTGAGATTATGTGCAAAATAAATCAGTGTTGTTTTTCTGTGAAGTGCCCCTTTAACTTTAACTGTTAACCCTTTTTGTAGGATATGCTATGAATGGGTTCTTGAGAATACATTTATACTTACATTTGTACACTCTAGTTCTGTTTTCCTGGTCAAAGGTAGAGATGCATATTTACAAGATCAACACCAATTCAAATGGCGGCTACTTCTGCCTCTGAATCCGGTTTCGGCGTTGTCAGATTTGACCGTCATCTGTCATTGAAAGTGACATCCACAGTCTACCGTGTACCACCCTGATGTCAGCTCAGCACGAGGGAGACCTCAGCGGCAGCATCTGCCTCAGTGTCAATGGAGCAATAGGGTTGGACCGGAAGTGTTTTCCTTCTTAAATATAATATATATATATATATATATGTAATCACAGAGCTGTCAGTCACACTGACACACCTGAATGCATGCTTGGTTGATCACTACATACTGTACATCCAGTCCACCCACACACAACATTCACCCAGTAGAACAGAGTGACCTCGTTCTGCCACAGTACCTCAGTCATTCTCAATGCACACACGCAAACACACACACGCAAACACACACACACACACACACACACACACACACACACACACACACACACACACACACACGCACGCATGCACGCACGTACACATGCACGCACGCACGCACGCACACACACACACAGACACAGTCACACACTGAAATTATTAGCTGAACACTACACAGCACTGAGCATCATGCCTTTGTTCATACTGAACACTGAACACCATGCCTTGGTTCATACTGAACACTACACACACCCTATATAGCATCCCATAATGCCCTGATGGCTG
>NW_028171963.1:0-10915 GCF_963971535.1 Notolepis coatsorum
TTTATTCAGTACGCGTGCACGTACGCGAGATAGTGCAGTAAGGTGATGCCAAGCTGAGCCCCTTAACGAAACAGAACATCCAAATCCTAATGACCACCTTAGCTTATTAGCTTATAATTATAATTCAGAAAGAAATCCAGCTCCTTCTCTGGCTGGCAGACCTGTAAATGTAGCAGGGATGTAAAGTAGGCTAAGTAAGTACTTTTACTCAAGCACCTTTACTGATTATCGAAGTACAGTATTATCGAATAAATGAATGTTTCTGCCATAGTGTGTCTTCATTAGTTCCCCTGAGTCTTGACAAAGGCCCACCAGGACAGGAGTGTATAGTTTTGTGCGGGTTCTACAATCCTATTTCACAAATGAAAGAAGTTGGTAAACTCTACTTCACAAATGAAAGGGTAATGTTTATGTGGGTTTACTCCCCCGCTACATCCCAGCTTTGCCTCACAAATGAAAAGATGTACAGTATGTGGGTTTACTCTCCCCATCCAATCCGTTCAGGTTCCCGGTTCGATTCCCACTCCTCCCGGGCAGCATGTTGAAGTGTCCTTGAGCAAGACACTTAACCCCTAATTGCTCCCGATGAGCAGGTTGGCACCTTGCATGGTCGCCTCCGCCGTCAGTGTGTGAACGGGTGAATGTGAGGAACAAAATTGTAAAGCACTTTGGATAAAAGCTGTTATATAAATGCACCATTTACATCACAAGTTTGATTCTTACTTCTCTGGTTTCTGGCTTTGGGAGAGAGTAGCTCATTTTCACAAATATTGTGAAACTGATTGAACTGTCCATGGACAAAGGATAAGCCATGGAAATTTGAATTTGAACATTAACATTCTTTATTTGAGTGGTGTTGCCCTTTAAGTACATAGGGAGAGGAAATGAGCAGAGGAAATACCAGAAGCTCAACACCGCTTCCAATGTTTATTATGTCCTATCCCTCCATCTAACGTACTGTAAACATAATCATCTGTTTCTGTACAATGTTGTTCTTGGATGAAAACCGTTATCTTTATGTCCTGTATGCTTGCATAATCTGGGGGGTGGCGGTGGGGGGCGGCTAGCAGAATAATTGTACTTGTATATGACAAATAAACACTTTGACTTTGACTAACAATAGCCAATAGCAATGCTTTTAGCAAGAACAGGCTCAATTCACGGGACAATGAGAGCACATCCTAAAACACCATGCAGAGTGAAAGTGAATGCTGTACTTTTTTAATACAATCAGGTCGTCTGGCAATCGTAATGTTCCGGGTTCGATTCCCGCTCCTACCAGGCAGCTTGTCGAAGTGTCCTTGAGCAAGACACCTAACCCTTAATTGCTCCCGATGAGCAGGTTGGAACCTTGCATGGTTGCCTCTGCCATCGGTGTGTGAATGCGTGAGTGAATGGGTGAATGTGAGGAACAAAATTGTAAAGCGCTTTGGATAAAAGTGCTATATAAATGCACCATTTACCATATATTTACCATTTAAAATGAGAGCACATTCTAAAACAGTGGAAGTGCATGCTGTACTTGTTTAATACAATGAGAGCAAATCCCATAATATAATTACATACTTAAAAGTGTGTGATCATTTGACAAATACACATATTTATTGTGTGAAGAGGAAGACTCTTCACACAATAGTCTATTTGAGAGTCTATTTGACAGCATATTAAAATGATTACAAACGTATTCCATAGACACAGTGTGAACATATTAAACTATGGAGAAAAATGTATCTAGTACATTTTAAACATGGTTAATATGAAAATGTCCCAATGGGCTGTTTTAAACATGTGGTCAAAATGATCTGCAGAGCAGTGTTTTATCCATGGTCAGTTAAATACATTTTCCAACATTATCAAACATTGTTAGGCAGCCATCTTAGGTATACAAAGGAATTACTGTAGAGACGGTTTCAGTGGTGCTGTGTTGCTAGGGAATAGCTTGGACTACGTTTGATTTCCTGTAGCAGTGTTTGCTAACGGGCCTCCCTAAAAGCCAGACATCTCATGTACTGCATCATATAAACCCATTGGAGTGCGGAACACGAGATGCCTGGAGTCCCGTTTGCCGACATCTGACATGATGTCGTTCCCTCTACAATGTTTATGTTTGTCGTCAAATCTCGTTGTCTATCTACACCAGGAAGTGCACTTCCTATCTGTTGTGAATCTATGAACGTGGTTAGTGGTCCTCAAACCCAGGCATGGGGAAGGGCCTGGCGAATGCCTCCACCCGCTGGCGTAGGTTTGCGATGTGTGACACCGTCGCTGAGTCCTCCAGTAGGAAGGACTTGAAGCTGGCCAGGTTACCTACACAGGGGACAGGCGGTTACATTCATGTTGTGAGGCCTCGTGCAAAACAATGCAGATAGTCACTAATTAAGCTGTAAACTGTGATATTCCCACAGCAGACAGGTTGTACGGTATGGCCACGGTGTGTGGAAGCTAAAGTTATCGTATGATAACTGTCGTATTAATGACACAAGATATTGTGGATGACTGTAAACCAGGATTAAAGGAACACAGCAACATTTTGGGAAATGATAGCTTACCGTTTTCTCCAGAGAGAGATAAGAAGATAGATACCAGTTTCCTCTCTGTGCGTTCAGTAGAAAGCTATCTGGCTGCATGTTAGCCTAGCTTAGCACAATGAATGGAAGTGGACAGTGACGGGTAGCCTTCGGGAGAGGTGTTAGTTGGACACCCATCTTTTTTTTTTTTTTTTTTCTTTTTTTTTATTCTTTTTTAAACACACATATAAACAAACATGACAACACACGATAAGATACACAAGCATTAATACACAGTGTATATCCAACGAAATTACCATTTATACCAATGTCTTATACAGGATATACCCCTAATACCTGTTATCTAAAAACCTACACACATATGCTCCAGCTCGAACCCCCCCCCCTCCCGGACCCCTCTTTGGATAGTACCTCCATTATCCCTCGCTCCTAACCAGACACTACCATTATAAGCTAGCTTTTATTCTCTCCACCACTTCTAACCACATTGTCATTTTGGATTCATTGAGACCCAGAATTCTTGCTGTAGATATTTCTTGATAAATCACATCGAGATATAAGAAACCAAACTTTCCGGCACATTTTTTCCGGTTGAAACCAGCGCGATGCCATCAGCTTTTTAGTTACTGTGATACCTGATAAAACCAATCTCTTTAGCTGTGGATGTACTGCAAACTCAAAAACATCATTCAATAGTAATACAGATAAGAGGGGTGTACAGGTATATTCCAAGATACGAGTTTTGATAATTGATGGGTCACATCTTTCCAGAATATCTTAACTGGTGGGCAGTCACAATACATGTGCATAAATGTCCCTTCGTCCCCATTTGTACATTGGGAGCATTTGGAGTCTTGTTTAAGACCCATTCTGTTCAGTCTTATAAGTCAAGTATGTCCTGTGAATATAGTTAAGATTGATTTGTTGATGGTCCGGGTTCCTTGATGTAAGTGGTATCTATCTTCTTGTCTCTCTCTGGAGAAGACGATAACCTAATTTCCCAAAATGTTGGCGTGTTCTTTTAACAATATACAAGAAATAGTTTGTGTGGTTGTGATCTTGGCAGGTAAACAGACTGTGTTCATGATATTAACAAGGTTTTTGAGAAAGTCAAGAAACCTGTTCTTATATACTGACGAATACATTTTAAAGTTATAGTCTGTTGAAAAAAGGGTTGGTGTCTCCTAAAGGGAGGGTCAGCGTGTCCTGCCCTGTTGAGTTGATGAACACAAAGACTGGTAACGACACAAGCACAGCACAAAATATTGTGGATGCCTGTAAACCAGGATTAACAATATACAAGACAAAATTAAAAGAAATTTATATATATATAATAAAAAAAATTATGACACGATAAGCAATCAAAATGGACAGAAAAACCTAGTAACTTCAAACGAAAGTATTTTTTGTATTGTTATTACCCTTTTTCTTATTCTCTGCATTGCTTTTATTCTGTCTATGTTATGCTCATTTATGTCTATTTTACAGCTGTGAAACACCCTGGGCTACTTTGGGCTGTAATTATTTTATGAAAAGTGCTATACAAATAAAGTATATTATTATTATTGTAACTGAGGGGTACAATTCCCTGACTGTATTGATAAGTATGGTATCATTAAACCACTACCGCTTTATGTACTTTAACTACTGGCCATACAGTACACGATATCTAAATATGATGAACACTTTCCCACAATGAAATCGGTTCCACACAAAGGTAATAATCAAATATTTAATATAGCAAAAGGTACATATGATATTTACTATTACATTTATGATTTGAATGCACTTGTAAGGCAAATGAGTACTCGTAGGCAAATCAACACTGAATGTCCAATCTCTGGTTACGCAGGAAGCAAGTGTACAACCTGGCTCTTAGGGAATTAGATCTATGGTACACTTAATGATATAGCAGGATATTCTGGAAGGGGTCCTCCCGGTTGTAAGCCGGTAGGGGGGGTAGGAGAGCCGTCGGTAGTAGACCGTCTGGTCAACGATATCTAGGGAGACTTCAAGTACAGAAGACAGTGCAGTAGACTCTTGATCCGCAGATGAATACACCTTGGTTCTCTTGTAGGCTGTAGCTCCACAATGAAGAAGAAGCTAGGCGACCTCAGTCTCTCTGAGCGCTGACTCAACTTGACTCCTCTCGGGGTAAATCCAACACTCACAGGCGTCGGCGATTATCCGCTCCACAAATCACAGTACCAAAGCAAATATATTCCAGCCGCATAGGGCTCAGCAGTCGTCGGGTAGGTAATCCAGTGTACATGTCCCTCGGTCCTCGTCTAGATCTCCTCGGATGAAGGCGCCATGTGGTCGGCCCAGCCTGGTTAAGACTCTAGATAACACGAGGAAGCGTTGGAGATGCTGGTCACTTTAGAACTCTAACCGCACGATGCACCATACATAATAGACTATTATTACTTAATAGAAATACGTCGCACTCGACGGTACAGTGCCAAACTCTGACAATTCAGCTATTAATTTGCACGAGGTCTCGATGCTATTCTAAGGCCAAACAGGCCATACTACACCGCACGCGGTATCGTGGGTGAGGCTTCACGTTCTGTTACTAAGTTGGGTAGAAGGGTAAAGGACTAAGGGTCTTCTACATTTACTTGCGCCATATTTATATGCACGGTGAACAAATAGTGCCACTCTCATTTCGGTAGCCGTATCCTTGAGCGGAGCCGGGGCTAGTACGGACATGTCTCGTCGGTACCTTTGAACTTGACGCCAGGGGCTGGTCCCCTGGCGCCTGGTCCTTTTGTCCAATAAGAGAATGAACTATTATGGGCTATAGTAGGCTAAAGGGATATTCCGTGTATATGTACAAGGAATATACAAGGGATATCAAACGATATACAAATACTATTCAATATATATCCATAAATAAATATATATATTCGGTTTAATCTGATCCTTCGTAACAATTATTATTATTATTATTATTATTATTATTATTATTATTATTATTATTATTATTATTATTATTATTATTATTATTATTATTATTATTATTATTATTATTATTATTATTATTATTATTATTATTATTATTATTATTATTATTATTATTATTATTATTATTATTATTATTATTATTATTATTATTATTATTATTATTATTATTATTATTATTATTATTATTATCATTATTATCATTATCATTATTATTAAATGAATGTGAGTAAAACTCTTTACAATTCTGGGATATGTGTGAATGTGAAATAATGCGCAAAATAAATCAGCATTGTTTTTCAGTGAAGTAATAAAGCCTCTATTGATCCATTCTCACCCGTCTTCTTCTTGACGTCCAGAGCGATCTGGATCGCCTCGTCTAAGAGCTCCACAACCATCTCAAAGTCCACTTCCGTCATCTGTCTGGAGGTCAAAGCAGGAGCTCCTGCCAGAAGAGATGGATGACAGACAGATAAGATAAGGAGGATAGAGAGAGAGAGAGAGAGAGAGAGAGAGAGAGAGAGAGAGAGAGAGAGAGAGAGAGAGAGAGAGAGAGAGAGAGAGAGAGAGAGAGAGAGAGAGAGAGAGAGAGAGAGAGAGAGAGAGAGAGAGAGAGAGAGAGAGAAAAAGAGAGAGAAAGAGAGATAGATAGATAGATAGATAGATAGATAGATAGATAGATAGATAGATAGATAGATAGATAGATAGATAGATAGATAGATAGATAGATAGATAGATAGATAGATAGATAGATAGATAGATAGATAGATAGATAGATAGATAGATAGATAGATAGATAGATAGATAGATTCTAGCAGCCATAACGCGGGTCTCCACAACGCTGCAAGCGGCCATAACGCGGGTCTCCACAACGCTGCAAGCGGCCATAACGTGGGTCTCCACAACGCTGCAAGCGGCCATAGAAAAATCATCATGCGATTAAATGCAGTCATTTCTTTTACTTTTAATTCTTTCTGTAGTTAATTAATCGCAATTAATGCAATAAAGTCCAAGGCCTATTTTATTCTGAAACTGCAATAATAATAATAATAGAGTCCAAGATAAAAATTCCCTCCAGGCATAATAAAGGTCTATTTTATTTGACCTTATTTTCTCTTATCAGCTTGGCAAAACCTGGGAGCTGAATAATAAATGTATTTTATGATATATTGTACTTTTTATGATGGCCCGAGGGCACCTTGATGATGCAATACAGATACAATAAAATAAAAACCCTCCTTTATTTATGATGGCCTGATGAAAGTGAGTATTTTTTTTCTAAAGAATGTGTCTAAAACTGCTACTGTTATTTCAACACCTTGACAAATTCTACTTGTTTGAAATACACATATTGTATGTTATAATACCCGTATCACTGTAGATATTATACTACAACTCTGTACAATACATCTGATTAGCACTACACTCATTTGTATATTTTCTACCCAGTTTACTCACCTGTACATTGTACACTTTACTGCTACATTTGCATTGGGATTGGATGCCAAACTTATTTTCGTGTTGTGCTGTATGATGACAATACATTTTAATCTAATCTAATCTAATCTAATCTAATATAAATAGATTAATGTATTTCATGTTTATGAATGACAAGTATGAAGGTATATAGAGTATATACTATTTATGCAGTTGTTTCGATCATTTGTATATCACACCTGTGTACAGATATTGAGTGTCTTGTGAGCCTGTGTATGCTGGATATATTCTGATGTAAGACACTAAAATAAACCATTCATTCATTGCATTTACATTTACATTTAGTCATTTAGCTGACGCTTTTATCCAAAGCGACTTACAAGTTATTGAGAACATGCCAAGATTATTGGAAATGCGGTTACTGTCTTCTCCAGGGTCAGACAATAAGCTAGATAGCAATGATGTCTGTGTGCATTCAGTAGAAAGCTATCCAGCTGCATTTTAGCCTAGCTTAGCACAAATGAATGGAAGCGGAGATGGATCAGCTAGCCAAGCTGTTGGCCAAAAAACACCTCTCCCAGAGTTTTAAGCTAGGCTAGCTGATCCGTATCCACTTCCATTAGTTTGTGCTAAGCTAGGCTAACATGCAGCTGGATAGCTCTCTACTGAACGCACAGAGAGGAAATTGGTATCTATCTTCTTGTCTGACTCTGGAGACGACGGTAAGCGCATTTCCCATAATGTTGCTGTGTTCCTTTCATTCATTGTCGTCTTCTAACTCCACAGTTAACGTTGTGGTACCCACGAGCAAGGCTGTGGTTATGCAGGGCAAAAAGGAGATACTGTGCCAAGCACACATGGGAAGTAGAAAGCAAGCTAGCAGCGTCCTTGTTGCCTAGTAACACAAAGGGAATACCCAGCCGGAGTCCTCCAGGAGTTAGGGCGCTCTTGTCACCGGGGCAGGTGTTCTTGTTGACCGTGATAGACACCAGCTCCAGGACCCTCTCCGACCTTGCCCCGTCCATACCACGAGGTCGGAGGTCAACCAACACCAGGTGGTTGTCTGTCCCACCTGGAGGACCAAAGATAGATTAGTAGGACGCTTGTTGATGTGTTTTTTGTTTTTCTTCTTGTCATATTTTCTATTTATTAATCTATCATACTCAAGTAAAGTACTCAAAGGTAGACATAAGTAAAAGTATAGGCTTTTAAAAATACTGGAAAAGTATTTTCACTTAAATAATAATTAGAGTAGAGATAGTAGAGTAGAGGGGCGACAGTGGCTCGGGAGGTAGAGCGGCCGTCTTGTAATCAGAAGGTTCCCGGACAGCGTGTCGATGTGCCCTTGAGCTCGATGAGCAGGTTGGCACCTTGTGTGTGAATGTGTGAGTGAATGGGTGAATGTGAGGCATAATATAAAATGCAGTGCATTACCATTTACGTAATGCAAATAAAGACATATTTTACAGTTAGATCAGTAACTGTATTGCCATCAGGTTGCTCAACAAACAATAACACTATGCAACAACCATCAAAAGCACTCATAGCACACACATCCACACGCACACACTCACTTTAAACAAACAACTCACTGCAGCACCCACTCTACACACTTTAGAACACCTAAACACACTTTATATTTATTGGCAAAGAATTTGCACTACAACCCATACCTCAGTACACCTTACTGTAAATTGTACCTAAATTGTACCTCATCCCATTTCTGCTTTGCACTATATAGTATATTGTAATTAGTATATTGTATAGTATATTGTATGGTAACTCAGTTACTTCTATTCTGCATTGAACATTGTACATATGTACATACTGAACACTTGTGTCTACGTACGTGACTTCTATTTTATACTTGCTATAGGCCTACTTATTTTATTTTATACTTATCCTTTTGTCTAGCACAGTCTCTGGAGCGTAACAGAAAGAAGCATTTTGTAGTATTCTGTACTTCTGTATGACAACTAATAAAGAAACTTTAAACTTTAAACTTGACTGGAATTATAACAGCTTTACATGCTTTACATTACTTTATTAGATGATTCTAATGTATGTACCTGAGACCAGGGTATAGCCTTTCTTCAACAGGGCATCAGCCATGGCCTTGGTGTTCTTCATCACCTGCACAATGTACTGTTTGAACATGGGGGTGGTCGACTGGGAGGGAGAGAGATAGAGAGAGGGGGAGAAAGAGATAAAGAGAAAGAGATAGGGAGAGAGAGGAGAAAGCGACAGCAAGAGAGAGAGAGAGAGAGATAAAGAGAGGGAGGGAGAGCAAGAGAGAGAAAGGGGGAGAGTGAGGGGGAGCAAGAGCAAGAGAGAGAGAGAGAGAGAGAGAGAGAGAGAGAGAGAGAGAGAGAGAGAGAGAGAGAGAGAGAGAGAGAGAGAGAGAGAGAGTAGAACCATCAGAACAGTACTCTTGGGACAGCGGTTGAAGCAGCAGTAAAGTAAGTGACTTACTAAACTGTGTATTACTCAACTAACGTTCATAGTACACACAGTGTGGAACTTGACTGGAAGTTTCTCTCTGATAAAGTAAACATGTCAACCTGTCTGAGAGCAACGGCCACCCCAGCAATGGCGTGGTTGTGAGGCCCCCCCTGTAGGCACGGGAACACAGCAAAGTTGACCTTGTCCTGTAGGTCATATGTCACCTCACGGCCTTTCTTATCCACAGACCGCACCCCCTTCCTGTAGAAAATCAGACCAGCCCTGAAAAAGATACATCACACGTGTTAACTTTCAAAAAGTTAATAAAGAAACATGTTCTATTTCGCCTTGATCAAATGTCCATTACCAAGCAATACATGGTATCATGTATCATGTATAATTTCATATCTCATTATCTAATTTCTCATTTGTAAGACATGGATGATATCAGGTGCATGCAAGCCAGAACAAATAGACTCAGAGACAGTTTTTTCTCCAGAGCCATCACCACCTTGAACTCTAATATGCACTAAACCCCCTCTCCCCCTCCTCCCACACGGTGCAATATATAGACCACTACTGTTTGACACTGTGATTGTTGTATTGTTGTTGTATTGTTGTATATTCTGTATTATATAATATTGTGATATTATGTTTCTTTTTTTTATTACTTGTGTGAACCAGCACCTTAAGTCTGAGTCCCTAATCTTGTTATATGAACGTATAATGAAAATAAAGTCTATTATATTCTAATCTATTCTATGCATAATATAGCATGTGTAATGTTTCCAGAAATTGTATTTCCAGATCTGACCCTGAAAGAGAAAAACTGGCACAGTCAACAGCACAAAAAGCTTTTTCTATTTCACCCTTATGAGGAAAATAAAATGATATGGTATTATGATAGTAATTACAGTGTTACCAGGGTACCAGCCATTGTATGGTATGACACCATGGTAAAAGCTATGTATCACCATGGCAATTGATTGAAAATGTTATTAACAGATTGCAGAATGGGTACAATACAGTACAGCTCAAACACTTTTGCATTTAAACAATACCATAGTATAATCCAATTGAAACCATGATACTGATGGCAATATAATGGTATTTCCATTATATTTTGGTCACTACCATCATCACAGTAATACTGCGTTACTTTTTTGGACAGCTGACCAAGCAAATACTGACTCATAACGTTACCAACGTTAAGTCGAGTTCATTCATACTACACTAGTACACGTATGATCAATCCAATAATGAACACATATATATCTTGTCATTTTAAACAAGTTACCATTCATTCATTCATTCATTCATTCATTCATCCATTAAGCGTCACCTGCGGCGAAATTAAATGTTATAGTTCAACAACAACACGCTGTGTTGAGAGAGCGAGAGAGAGAGATAGCGCGAGAGAGAGAGAGAGAGAGAGAGCGAGAGAGAGAGAGAGAGAGAGAGAGAGAGAGAGAGAGAGAGAGAGAGAGAGAGAGAGAGAGAGAGAGAGAGAGAGAGAGAGAGAGACAGCATTAACTCACTTTGTT
>NW_028171962.1:0-17500 GCF_963971535.1 Notolepis coatsorum
CGGGCTGGGTAGGGCTTTTTTTTTAATAAATAATTCGGGCTCGGGCCGGGCCCGGGCACTGGCGTTTTTTTTTTTTTTTTTTTTTATAACTAGGGTTATAGGATAACCTTCGTTTTAAGATTCGCTTTCTCTTTTGCGCCAGAGAAACATTTGGATGTAATTACTGCAGCGCGCAGGGAGAAGTCAGCTAGGGGACAAGTTCAACTCGATTGGTTGTGTTGGAATATAGCCAGTTGGCAAACGTTTTAATTTGTTCTTGGGATGTACAGTATATGTAGCCGGTTTTGTTAACGGTGTTCAACGCGTTGCTGACGTCTGGTGAGTGATGTTATTATTTGCTGGGTCTCGACTCGCTACCTGTTTTGTTGTGATTTTCATTACGTTGCTCTGCTCGAAATCTGATTTCTGTTTTCTGTTTGTTTGTTTGACTGAGTAGGCTATTGTGTGTCGTGTGTGTGTGTGTCAAAGAAGATTCTATAGCCTTCATTCAATACGTTTTACGAGGCTGATGTGTGAGTCAGAGATATAAGCGAGCACTGGGAGAGACGGCATTGCGAAACAGGCTATGTAAATGCTTCTTAGTTTTGTTTATTTATTACGTTCATATAAAACCGTGTTTAGAATATTTTAAACAAATACAAAAAAAATTATATTTTAATAATAATAATAATAATTTTTTTTCGGGTTTTCAGCGGGCTAGGGCTTAAAATATTATTTACAGTCGGCTTATTTTCGGGGCAGGGCCTCAAGTTCAAGGGCTCGGGCAGGGCTCGGGCTTTATTTCAAGGCCCTTGCAGACCACTAGTGCTCATGAATGTTAAAGTGGCTGCTAGTGTGTGAGCGTGTACAGTGTGTGTGTTGTGTGTGTGCTCATGTGTGCTTGTGGGTGGAGAGTTCAGTGTTCAAGGCTCTGATGGCCTGTGGGAAGAAGCTGAGCCTAAGTCTCTCTGTCCTCGTTACTGGTGCTCGCAGGCGTTTGCCTGACCGCAGCAGCATGAACAGGCTGTTGTTGGGGTGGTAAGGGTCTTTCATTATCCTGCAGGCTCTGGATTTGCACCTCTTGTTGTATAGGACCTGCAGGGTTGGTAGTGCAATACCCGTGGTACGCTCGGCTGAGCGCACCACTCTCTGTAGGGCCTTCTTGTCCTGTGCCGTGCTGTTTCCATACCAGGCAGTGATGTTTCCAGTCAAGATGCTCTCTACAGCTCCGGAGTAGAAGGTATTGAGTAGGGATGTCCCGATCCGATCACGTGATCGGGATCGGCGTCGATCACGTGCTTTTCAGAGGATCGGGGATCGGGAAAAAAATAATAATAAAAATCGGCAGTCAAAAAAAGAAAAATTTTATTCAACAAACATGACCATGTCCACGTCTTAAACTCATACGGAGGCCTTAGTTTTGGTTTTAAATTACATATAATATATCATCATTAATGTATTTATTGTCACACAGAGCAGAATAATTGTCCACAACAAACACATTCCCCTTTAATTTTCACCGTTGCAACAAACACATTCCCTTTAATTTAGATCGGCTACACGCTACACGCTCGACCACATCACAACAACAGTACAACACGTCGCTCCCGAAACACGGTTAATATCCACTGACTTGAGCAGCTAGACTTAATGTCAGAGGTTTGGAACTAAGCATTTTAAAATAGAAAGTCAAGCCAGTTGCAATGTTTGCAAGGAGGACAGGCTGGAGGCGAAGTTTTCAGACTAACTTTTCACCTGGAGGATAACGTGACTGAGGATTATCGTCAGCGTTTCAGACCAGAATGGACCATTACGTAAGTCGAACACTGAATGTATACTAATGTGCAAACATATATTGAAACTTTTAATATTTCTCATATGAAGCAGAAGCACATTTCTCAGGGTGAATGTAATAACAAACGCCTCCGCGCTCGCGCCCCGGACTATAGGCAAGGCAACAGATGGGCTTGTCTCGCTCTGCCAGTTTCTGACAAAAATGCATTAAAATTGATTACTAATGTGAAAGATCGGATCGGAAACGATCGGATCGATAGATATTTAAAATCACATGATCGGGATCGGATCGGAAGCAAAAAAAGGCGATCGGGACATCCCTAGTATGGAGTATATATCCTCATACAGTATATTATCCCATTTAGACTTTAGAACGCACCCTCATAAAGTATATTATCCCCTTTAGACTTTATACTATATACCCTCATACAATATTATTTTCCCCTTTAGACTTTACATTTCATGAAACAGACATTAAGACAACATCATTTGAACAGTTGGTTGACATGTGCATCAAATATAATTTAGTATTCATTAAATTCATGATGAATAGTCCATCTGAACATACATTGGTGTATTATGCTCTAATTCACTTTACACAATGGTACTCAATATTGCACCTGTAGTTTCTTCTATGATGCTGGTTCCTGCAAAGGCCTTCTTTTTCTGACTCAGGTTCACCCATTTTTTTATTGAATTAAAACAGACAATCATTTGGACTGTTGGTTGCCAACTATTAAATATGATAGGACTTAGCAAAATATTTTGCATTCATTGTAACTAGAAGGCAAAAAATGAAGTTGAAGTTAAATAGCAAAGTTACAGTAACTTAATGGATCAGAATACTGGGAGAAAGCATAGCTAGCAATAATGACTTTTATTTATAACGTGCATTTCTCAAACCCAATGCGCTATCTAAAGCTGAAAAGCTAACGTTACATTAGTTATCAGCTGGCAGGCATCAGCCGATAGCTAGCCACCTCTCGCCAGCGGCCAGCTATCCTAGCCAACATTACCTTAAACTTAGTAAATTATCTAGGAAAATAACCAAACCTGCGGCGAGATTCTAGCATATAGCAAAACTGTTTTAAATAAAAGTCAACATAAACATTGTTTTTCGCTTTAGTTTATTTAGCTAGCTAGCTAGCTAGCTAGTAAATTTACTAAGTTGAAGGTAACTGACTAGCTAGTAAAGTTAATGTTATGTGACACAGCACCTCTCTCTCCATTCTGCTTTGTCCCTGATTTCTCTCCACTGCTTTCCCCACCATCACAAACAGAAACTGATTTAGGACTGAAAATAATATTTTCTGGCATCTTCCAGAAAGGATTTTCTCTGGCTTTCTCCGCGCAAAAGCGAACGTAATTAAGGCTGAGACCACTTATCGATTTATCGATAATTAGCGATAACTGCGTGAAATCAATAAGTGGCGTCACTTATCGATACATTTTTAATTTATTTATTATTATATATTTTTTATAATACTAATAATAATAAAAAAAATCAATCATTTTTGCCCGATTTATCGATTCTTCCAAATGGCATATCGTCTCAGCCTTAAACGTAATCCTGGTCAGAACAACGGGGAAGACTACAATATATTTGCATTTGTTAGCCATGCTAGCGATCTAAACAATCAATCCATGCCAAAGCTACAGGTGGCAAAATGACATCCAGTCGTTTTAGTTTGAAACTACTTTTTGTCCAAGAGGCCCCAACAGGAGTACAAATATACATATATACACATATATATATATATATATATATATATATATATATATATATATATATATATATATATATATATATATATATATATATATATATATATATATATATATATATATAATATATATACATATACTGTACATACATACACACATATACACCAATAACAAAATAAAAACACAGTTAAGAATCATACACATAAGCAAATAAACAAACAAACAAACATATGCACAGCCTATGTACAAAAGAAATAAACAGTTCATCTCTAGTCTTTACAGTTTTCTTCAATTGCATAAACACGCAAATCTAAAGTATTACACAATTATCAAAACCTTACACTCAAGGAGCAAAACATAGGCCCAGATTTGCACAATACAACATATTTTCATCAGTCTACAGCAGGGCTATTCAACTGGCGGCACAGATCCGGCCCGCGGGATGATTCTGACCGGCCCGCCAAATATTACATGATAATAAAACAAAATTAAAAAAATAAAATAAAAATATTTTCTTTTAATATTTTTTATTTTTTATTTTTTTTTATATCAACGTTAACACGCACAATTGAGCCAAAAGTCACTCAATTAATGACAGATTTCATTGATAAATTGAGGGAAAACTTTGCAAGTCGATTTGATGAATTTGACATGTCCAGAGAATTGATGCATTTTGTGAGCAACCCATTTGCCAATGTAGCTGCTATTTCCACAAAAGGACAAGAGTTCCTTGCATCACTTCACATTGATGAAGGTCTCCTGCAACTTGAAATAATTGACATGCAAGCATCATCTGCTCTGAAGCAGGCACTTGAGAATGAATCCACCACAACATTTTGGATAAAGTGTATTCATGTCAAGACATTCCCCAAAATAAAAACGCTGGCAATATCTGTGCTAACAATATTTGGCTCAACATACACCTGTGAATCCAGTTTCTCTCACATGAATGCCATTAAAACAAGCAACGTGCCTCCTTTACAAATGAGCATTTGCATCACTGTTTGCGGGTAGCCCTCACTTCCTATGAACCCTCTTTCTCTGCCATTGCCCAGTCAAAGAAGTGCAATCGCTCTCATTAGATGTGTGTATGTAGGCTAGGCCTGTCTGCCCCCCACCCCCCTGATGTTTGAGAGTTAAGAGTGGACAATAAGTGCTAATAAGATGCTGTGATTTGCAGACATGAAGCACTTTTTCATAAGCTCAGCTGCACTATAAATGTGTTTTTTTGTTCAAGTGTTGATGTTAGAATGTTCAGATTCACATCATGCACTTGTTTGTTTTTTATTTTATTTTTATATTGAAATGTTGAAGAGGAGATGTTGCAGTTGTTGCACAGTCATAAATGAAGCACTTTCTGCAGGAGATGTTGCAGATGTGACACATAAATGAAGCACTTTTTTTGAAAAGTATACTACTTTTGCAATGTAGTTAAATAAAAGTTGTGAAAATGTGGTTGCGTGTTGTGTCAAGTGTACATATATTCATAGCACGGGGAGGCGCCGTAGCAGTCCGGCCCCTGGCCCCTTGGGTTTCTGACAATGTGGCCCCCTGAACAATTTAGTTGAATAGCCCTGGTCGACAGCATTGGTCTTGTGTAGTGTTTGGTGAATTTATTGTATATTTGCACATTCTCTGTGTACTTCACTTACAGTACTCTAATCACTGAGAAGTAGAATTGCTAAATGTGTTTTAGGTTAAGCACAGCAGTGTGTGTAACTGGTTCAAACAGAATTAAGTCATATGAAACGTGTGTTTCATATGGTAACAAAATGTAGTTTTTATAAATTAGTGTATGGTTTTGACAAGTGTTTAATTTAGCAAAGGATCTGAGGTGTTCTGATAATTGTGTGTGGTTGTGCTAATTGTGTGTTTTGAAACACCGGGCCCCGTTTTCAAAATCATGCTTAAGCAATCAAAAAAAAAACTGTATTGTGTGTTTCATTATATACATATGTAATGGCCTTTGGATTGAGGAACATACTACCAGCCAAAGGAGGAAGCAGAAAAGGATGGACGAGTATGTAGTTGAGTCATCTTGTGGCACAAGCTCAGACCTCAGCTCAGGAGATCAGCTGAGACAGAGACTGTTCTATCCAGTCGTCGACAGAATGCTGCAAGAGCTTGAGAGCAGGTTCTCATGAGTTGGATAACAACTTATGAGAGGCATACAGGCATGTTATCCAGCCTCAGACCAGTTTCTCTCAGTGGAATTGCTGCAACCCCTCGCCACACATTACAATATCCAACTATTGCCAGAGGAGATCACAGTTGCAAAGTGTTTCCTGGTCAGGACAGGCAGAGATGCAGTCCCTACTATCCTACTAAGTGTCTTTTCCCTCCTGGATGATGATAATAATAATAATAATAATAATAATAATAATAATAATAATAATAATAATAATAATAATAATAATAATAATAATAATAATAATAATAATAATAATAATAATAATAATAATAATAATAATAATAATAATAATAATAACTAGACAATTCCGCGCGGGGGAAATTGTGAAAGTGTGGGTGACGCCTGTGCACCGCCGGCCAACGGGGGAGAGGGTCTCTCGCGAGTCTCTATGACAAACGGTTCAAAGGATACAAAAAGGGGGCGCGGCCTAAGGATCGGGGGAGTGGTCAACATAGACCAATCAAAGAGGATATCCCTACTGAGTGCAATGACACAACCCGCAACACTATTACACTATTACACACTATTACACTATTACACTATTACACACTATTACACACTATTACACACTATTACACACTATTACACTATTACACACTATTACACTATCACACACTATTACACTATTACACACTATTACACACTATTACACTATTACACACTATTACACACTATTACACTATTACACACTATTACACTATTACACACTATTACACACTATTACACTATTACACACTATTACACTATTACACTATTACACTATTACACACTATTACACACTATTACACACTATTACACTATTACACACTATTACACACTATTACACTATTACACACTATTACACTATTACACACTATTACACTATTACACACTATTACACACTATTACACTATTACACACTATTACACTATTACACACTATTACACTATTACACTATTACACACTATTACACTATTACACACTATAACACTATTACACTATTACACACTATTACACTATTACACACTATTGCACTATTACACTATTACACTATTACACACTATTACACTATTACACACTATTACACTATTACACTATTACACTATTACACACTATTACACTATTACACTATTACACACTATTACACTATTACACTATTGCACACTATTACACTATTACACTATTACACACTATTACACTATTACACACTATTACACACTATTACACTATTACACACTATTACACACTATTACACTATTACACTATTACACACTATTACACACTATTACACTATTACACACTATTACACTATTACACTATTACACACTATTACACTATTACACTATTACACACTATTACACTATTACACACTATTACACTATTACACACTATTACACTATTACACTATTACACACTATTACACTATTACACACTATTACACTATTACACTATTACACACTATTACACACTATTACACTATTACACTATTACACACTATTACACTATTACACACTATTACACTATTACACACTATTACACTATTACACACTATTACACTATTACACTATTACACACTATTACACTATTACACTATTACACACTATTACACTATTACACACTATTACACTATTACACTATTACACTATTACACACTATTACACACTATTACACTATTACACTATTACACACTATTACACTATTACACACTATTACACTATTACACTATTACACTATTACACACTATTACACTATTACACACTATTACACTATTACACTATTACACACTATTACACTATTACACTAGTACACACTATTACACTATTACACACTATTACACTATTACACTATTACACTATTACACACTATTACACACTATTACACTATTACACTATTACACACTATTACACTATTACACACTATTACACTATTACACTATTACACACTATTACACTATTACACACTATTACACTATTACACTATTACACACTATTACACTATTACACACTATTACACTATTACACACTATTACACTATTACACTATTACACACTATTACACTATTACACACTATTACACACTATTACACTATTACACTATTACACACTATTACACTATTACACTATTACACACTATTACACTATTACACACTATTACACTATTACACTATTACACTATTACACTATTACACACTATTACACTATTACACTATTACACACTATTACACTATTACACACTATTACACTATTACACACTATTACACTATTACACTATTACACACTATTACACTATTACACACTATTACACTATTACACTATTACACACTATTACACTATTACACTATTACACACTATTACACTATTACACACTATTACACTATTACACTATTACACACTATTACACACTATTACACTATTACACACTATTACACTATTACACACTATTACACTATTACACTATTACACACTATTACACACTATTACACTATTACACACTATTACACTATTACACTATTACACACTATTACACTATTACACACTATTACACTATTACACTATTACACAATATTACACTATTACACACTATTACACTATTACACTATTACACACTATTACACACTATTACACTATTACACTATTACACACTATTACACTATTACACACTATTACACTATTACACTATTACACACTATTACACTATTACACACTATTACACTATTACACCGAGTACAATGGCACAATCCGCAAGTCTCTACGACAAACGGTTCACTATTACACACTATTACACTATTACACTATTACACACTATTACACTATTACACTATTGCACACTATTACACTATTACACTATTACACAATTACACGATTACACTATTACACACTATTACACTATTACACTATTACACACTATTACACACTATTACACTATTACACACTATTACACTATTACACTATTACACACTATTACACTATTACACACTATTACACTATTACACACTATTACACTATTACACTATTACACTATTACACACTATTACACTATTACACACTATTACACTATTACACACTATTACACACTATTACACTATTACACACTATTACACTATTACACACTATTACACTATTACACTATTACACACTATTACACTATTACACACTATTACACTATTACACTATTACACACTATTACACTATTACACTATTACACACTATTACACTATTACACACTATTACACTATTACACTATTACACACTATTACACACTATTACACTATTACACTATTACACACTATTACACTATTACACTATTACACACTATTACACACTATTACACTATTACACTATTACACTATTACACACTATTACACACTATTACACTATTACACACTATTACACTATTACACTATTACACACTATTACACTATTACACTATTACACACTATTACACTATTACACTATTACACACTATTACACTATTACACTATTACACACTATTACACTATTACACACTATTACACTATTACACACTATTACACTATTACACTATTACACACTATTACACTATTACACACTATTACACTATTACACACTATTACACTATTACACACTATTACACTATTACACTATTACACACTATTACACTATTAGACACTATTACACTATTACACACTATTACACTATTACACTATTACACACTATTACACACTATTACACTATTACACACTATTACACTATTACACTATTACACACTATTACACTATTACACAATATTACACTATTACACACTATTACACACTATTACACACTATTACACTATTACACTATTACACACTATTACACTATTACACACTATTACACTATTACACTATTACACACTATTACACTATTACACCGAGTACAATGGCACAATCCGCAAGTCTCTACGACAAACGGTTCAAGAGATACACTGAGGGGGTGTGGCCTAAGGGGGCGTGGTCTAATGATCGGGGGAGTGGTCAACATCGACCAATGAAAGGTGGTCAACATCGACCAATGGCACAATCCCCAAGTCTCTACGACAAACGGTTCAAGAGTTACACTGAGGGGGTGTGGCCTAAGGGGGCGTGGTCTAAGGATCGGGGGAGTGGTCAACATCGACCAATGAAAGGTGGTCAACAGGGGGAGTGGTCAACATCGACCAATGAAAGGTGGTCAACATCGACCAATGGCACAATCCCCAAGTCTCTACGACAAACGGTTCAAGAGTTACACTGAGGGGGTGTGGCCTAAGGGGGCGTGGTCTAAGGATCGGGGGAGTGGTCAACATCGACCAATGAAAGGTGGTCAACATGGACCAATGAAAAATTAAAGAGCATATCCCTACTGAGTACAATGACACAACCCACAAGACAGAGGGCGCTGTCCATCAATTCAGTAGTGCAACACAGTGATGGCCAATGATGGGTTAAGTGGATGATGTCATTGGCAGGTCAGCTCAGCCATGAGCCCTGAGCCTCACAGCTGTTAAGCCTGAACCAATCAGCCATGAGCACAATGACTTGCATATTCTGAAATTTCTTTACATGACTGCATTGTCACGTTGATTAAAAGAAAACTATAAGAGATGAAGCGTTGTGACGCGCACATGAGCACTACAACGAGTAGGCGAAGGGTTGTGCGCGATATTGTGGCATTCGTGCGATATTGTGGCACTCCTTCGGCGATCGGAACAGAAGGCTAAAAAAAAATTGATTTCTAGAGTGCGATTGCATGGCGGTCAATGGGGAGGAGAACCTTCAAACAAATGGTCGTCAGTTGAGATAGAAATGTCCAATTCCATTTATTTTTCTTTTGTGAGCGGGATGACAGCCGTGTCATCGTTTTGATGTGTTTGTTTTATTTCTACGTCCAAAATTGAGATCACACTCGCAATTCACCCAAGGTAGGGGGAAAAAGATTATTTCAGCTGCTACACTCTAAAATGCAATGCATTCCCAATGGGACCGACATTTTACCGTTTAAAGTCGATTCGTAGCCAGACGGTGCGGTGAAACTTTTACGGGTTCGAAGACCGCAGTTGCCATAGGCAAGCCGCTCGTTTTGATACCTTTCACGTGTATGGTGCGCGAACGCTTACGTGTTGCAAAGTGTTTGAAACTCTAAATTGCACTGTATTTCCGAAATTTTACCGTTTAAAGTCGATTCGTAGCCAGACGGTGCGGTGAAACTTTACGAGTTCGAATAGCGTATCGAGTTGGAGCAAGCCGGTCGTTTTGATACCTTTCACGTGTATGGGGCGCGAACGCTCTGGCACGAGTGTGTTGTCAAAATCGGTGGAATAAAGAATAAAGAAAGAAAGAAATAAAAAGGATATCCCTACTGAGTGCAATGACACAACCCGCAACACTATTACACTATTACACAATATTACACTATTACACACTATTACACACTATTACACACTATTACACACTATTACACTATTACACACTATTACACACTATTACACTATTACACTATTACACACTATAACACTATTACACTATTACACTATTACACACTATTGCACTATTACACTATTACACTATTACACACTATTACACTATTACACACTATTACACTATTACACACTATTACACTATTACACTATTACACTATTACACACTATTACACTATTACACACTATTACACTATTACACTATTACACACTATTACACTATTACACTATTACACACTATTACACTATTACACTATTACACTATTACACACTATTACACTATTACACTATTACACACTATTACACTATTACACACTATTACACTATTACACACTATTACACTATTACACTATTACACACTATTACACTATTACACACTATTACACTATTACACACTATTACACTATTACACACTATTACACTATTACACTATTACACACTATTACACTCACTATTACACTATTACACACTATTACACTATTACACTATTACACTATTACACTATTACACACTATTACACTATTACACTATTACACACTATTACACTATTACACTATTACACACTATTACACTATTACACACTATTACACTATTACACACTATTACACACTATTACACTATTACACACTATTACACTATTACACACTATTACACTATTACACACTATTACACTATTACACTATTACACACTATTACACACTATTACACTATTACACACTATTACACTATTACACACTATTACACTATTACACTATTACACACTATTACACACTATTACACTATTACACACTATTACACTATTACACTATTACACACTATTACACTATTACACACTATTACACTATTACACACTATTACACTATTACACTATTACACACTATTACACTATTACACTATTACACTATTACACACTATTACACTATTACACACTATTACACACTATTACACTATTACACACTATTACACTATTACACACTATTACACTATTACACTATTACACACTATTACACTATTACACACTATTACACTATTACACTATTACACACTATTACACTATTACACTATTACACACTATTACACACTATTACACTATTACACACTATTACACTATTACACACTATTACACTATTACACTATTACACACTATTACACTATTACACACTATTACACTATTACACACTATTACACTATTACACACTATTACACACTATTACACTATTACACACTATTACACTATTACACTATTACACAATATTACACTATTACACACTATTACACTATTACACACTATTACACTATTACACACTATTACACACTATTACACACTATTACACTATTACACACTATTACACTATTACACTATTACACAATATTACACTATTACACACTATTACACTATTACACTATTACACACTATTACACTATTACACACTATTACACTATTACACACTATTACACTATTACACACTATTACACTATTACACACTATTACACACTATTACACTATTACACACTATTACACTATTACACACTATTACACACTATTACACTATTACACACTATTACACTATTACACTATTACACAATATTACACTATTACACACTATTACACTATTACACTATTACACTATTACACTATTACACACTATTACACTATTACACACTATTACACTATTACACACTATTACACTATTACACACTATTACACACTATTACACTATTACACTATTACACACTATTACACTATTACACACTATTACACTATTACACACTATTACTGTCGTCTTTACCGTGAAAACCTTGTTATCTCCGGTCATTAACCATCTCACGGTTGAGGAAGAAGTCTCTGTGGGGCTCTGAGAGCGTTTCCTCTCCATATCTCTGGTTTATTTTCTTCCAGGGGGGCCTTCTACATGTAGCACCCTGAAAATATGGCTATTATTCAGAAGTGCTGACTTGCCTTTTATCTCCCCTTGGTGCACCAAGACATAGTAACTAGTTTCCATTGATATTCCCTCGAACAATGACGCGGGTTTCTCCTTCTCCTACCGGCTGGAATATGGATTATAAACAGTAACACTGGATCATATTCTTCCACCCAGTGCTTCTTCTGTGGGGCTAGTTGGCGGTACCAGCAGGGGGCAGCGGTGGCAGGCGGAGCGTACGAGAGAGACGGGGAAGGAAGCAAGTCAACTGAGACGGAAGTGGGAGGAACCAGCCTCTTCGACATTGGACTTGGATGTGATCGGTCGTGTCTAGACAGAGCCCCGTAGTGGACCACACGGGTGAACACACACTATTACACTATTACACACTATTACACTATTACACTATTACACTATTACACAATATTACACTATTACACACTATTACACTATTACACTATTACACACTATTACACTATTACACCGAGTACAATGGCACAATCCGCAAGTCTCTACGACAAACGGTTCAAGAGATACACTGAGGGGGTGTGGCCTAAGGGGGCGTGGTCTAAGGATCGGGGGAGTGGTCAACATCGACCAATGAAAGGTGGTCAACATGGACCAATGAAAAATGAAAGAGGATATCCCTACTGAGTACAATGACACAACCCACAAGACAGAGGGCGCTGTCAGCAATTCAGTACTGCAACACAGTGATGGCCAATGATGGGTTAAGTGGATGATGTCATTGGCAGGTCAGCTCAGCCATGAGCCCTGAGCCTCACAGCTGTTAAGCCTGAACCAATCAGCCATGAGCACAATGACTTGCATATTCTGAAATGTCTTTACATGACTGCATTGTCACGTTGATTAAAAGAAAACTATAAGAGATGAAGCGTTGAGACTCGCACAAGAGCACTACAACGAGTAGGCGAAGGGTTGTGCGCGAGATTGTGGCATTCGTGCGATATTGTGGCACTCCTTCGGCGATCGGAACAGAAGGCTAAAAAAAAATGGATTTCTAGAGGGCGATTGCATGGCGGTCAATGGGGGGGAGAACCTTCAAACAAATGGTCGTCAGTTGAGATAGAAATGTCCAATTCCATTTATTTTTCTTTTGTGAGCGGGATGACAGCCGTGTCATCGTTTTGATGTGTTTGTTTTATTTCTACGTCCAAAATTGAGATCACACTCGCAATTCACCCAAGGTAGGGGGAAAAAGATTATTTCAGCTGCTACACTCTAAAATGCAATGCATTCCCAATGGGACCGAAATTTTACCGTTTAAAGTCGATTCGTAGCCAGACGGTGCGGTGAAACTTTTACGAGTTCGAAGACCGCAGTTGCCATAGGCAAGCCGCTCGTTTTGATACCTTTCACGTGTATGGTGCGCGAACGCTTACGTGTTGCAAAGTGTTTGAAACTCTAAATTGCACTGTATTTCCGAAATTTTACCGTTTAAAGTCGATTCGTAGCCAGACGGTGCGGTGAAACTTTACGAGTTCGAATAGCGTATCGAGTTGGAGCAAGCCGGTCGTTTTGATACCTTTCACGTGTATGGGGCGCGAACGCTCTGGCACGAGTGTGTTGGCAAAATCGGTGGAATAAAGAATAAAGAAAGAAAGAAATAAAAAGAGTATGGATATGTATAGTGTGGGTTGCTTCGCCAGGTCACCCACACTAATAATAATAATAATAATAATAATAATAATAATAATAATAATAATAATAATAATAATAATAATAATAATAATAATAATAATAATAATAATAATAATAATAATAATAATAATAATAATAATAATAATAATAATAATAATAATAATAATAATAATAATAATAATAATAATAATAATAATAATAATAATAATAATAATAATAATAATAATAATAATAATAATAATAATAATAATAATAATAATAATAATAATAATAATAATAATAATAATAATAATAATAATAATAATAATAATAATAATAATAATAATAATAATAATAATAATAATAATAATAATAATAATAATAATAATAATAAATAATAAGAAGCGGTTGATTGGCTAGACGTGTGTCGGAGGAAGCATGCGTTGTGATAGCCTCCACTCTCCCAGACCGACTGTGGGGGGTAAGTGCGCAGCGACCAGGAAGGGGATTGGGAATTGGCATAACGACTAACATTGGGATGGGAGAAAATCGGAGGAAAAAGGAGGGGGAAAAAGATCAAAAAAAAATTATGCATTTGATTTACAAGGCGCTTTTCAGGACACTAAAAAAAAAGTCCACAAATCGGTGAATGAAAAAATTATAGGATCAAATGAAAACTACTTACTAAAAATGGATGTTTAAAAGTACTAAAAACCAACTAAAAATATCAAACACTAACAAACATTCAGCACAGACAATGGAGATGCTGACATCTTAAAAAAAAAAATGTAAACAAAAAAAGAAAAAAAAATGTAAAGGTCCGGGGCTAGGAGAAAAACATCCGGGGCTAAAGCCCCGGAAGCCCAGGGCTAACGACGCCACTGATAGGGAGGTGTAGTGGTTACGTCATTGCCGTGTTTCGTGTTCCACCCTCTGTCCCACGCAATGTATTTCCCCATTGCCCATTTCTAAATCGTATCGTTTAAAACAAATAAAGCATTAACATTTGCATGGTGTACCTTTCTGTGCGTATTCATCCACAATCTAATAACAATTAATCATCCAAAAAAATCGCCAAATTTTATTTCAACCAAAAATGCTTAAACAATAATGTTAGTGATAGAAGGGAACTCGTTTCATGCAAAAATGGAAAGCTTTTCAATTTCCATGCGGCAGAATTGTTACAATAGCCGATAATCCATTTTCCCAATGATAAATCCCTATACGGGTGGAACAACCAGTGACGTCAGACAACACCTCCCTATTGCTGATTGGCTCGAACACGGTATGGTGTGTGAGACTGATAGTGGTGCCTCCCATGCAGGGGTGTAAAGTACTTGAGTAATTGTACTTCGTTACAATACTTAAGTACTGTTTTGGAGGATTTGCACTTTACTCAAGTATTATTAGGTTTGTATACTTGTACTTTTACTCAATTACATTTCAGAGAAAAAAAACATACTTTTTACTCCTTACATTTAAAATGCAGACCTACTGTACAAAGTACAAATCTCGCAGGTCCAACCATTTTAATTAGTATATTTGTTTCTCTGGCCGAACCAACATTAAAGTTATTAATCCTGCGGCCGCACTTTATTTAAAAACAGCCTATCAAATCTCCATCAATGGAAAATGAACCCACCCATACTTGATTGATTGATTGATTGAAAACTTTATTAACAGATTGCAGAATGGGTACAATACAGTACAGCTCAATACACACAATTGTTAAGGGGATGCAGACCAGAGAAAGACTTTCGTCTTGTTTCCACCAGGGTCCCCCATTTTCAATTCATCAGGACATATATGACATACATGACATACAGATAGTCAGTACTGCTACATCTATACATTTATGACATACCAGATTTGCAAATACAGTACTGTTTGTGATACAGAAGGAGTCAAGAAAAGGGAGTATATACATTTGACGTAGAAACTGTACATTGGAGGAGGTTGGGTGGGGGGGGTTGGGTACACTGGGATATTGACAACCATACTGGGTAATTTACATTGGAGGTGGTTGGGGGGGGGGGGGGCACACTGTATAAACAAGCAAAACTGTACATTGAGGGGGGGGAGACTCTGTACAAACAAACGAAATTGTACATTGGACTATTGACAAAACCATACTAGGTAAATGACTGTACATTGGAGGGGGTTGGGTTAGGATATTTACAGGGGCCAGTGTTGAATTGCAGTCTCCCGTAGGTGTCTCTTGAGAGAGGTTTTGAAAGTGGGTAGTGATCCACATTCCTTTACAGCTTTGGGTAGGGCGTTCCACATTGATGTGGCATAATTGCGAAACGTGTTTAGTCCCTTATTTGAGCCGAATCTGGGTTTAACATGATTTGTGGAGCTCCCTCTGACCTTTGGGAAGTATTTTGCCATGTACATGGGTACCTTGGTCGTGTAGTGTATCTTGTAGACCAGGCCCATTGCAAGTTGCTGTACTCTGTCATCTACTCTAAGCCATCCTAGGTTGTCAAAGTGGGCAGGGGTGAGGTGGGTTCTAGGAGTAAGGTCAAGCAGTAGTCTGACCAGTTTGTTTTGAGATGTTTGTAATTTTGTTTTTAGCGCCTTTGAGGTGCTTTGGTACCATGAGGTGCAAGCATAGTCGTAGTACCCCTGAATGAGTGCTCCTGCCAGAGTCTTCAGGGTATTCTTGTTTACCAGAGAGGAGATCCGGTACAAGAATCGAGTTCGTTGGTTGACTTTTTTTATTACATTGGATGCCATTTTGTCACAGGAGAGATTAGCCTCTAGGATGGAACCCAGGTAGGTAATTTCATCTT
>NW_028171961.1:0-16553 GCF_963971535.1 Notolepis coatsorum
TGCGCTTCTGGCCACCTCCCGCAGTGCGCGCATACACACGTACTGTATACAGTACGTGCAAAATTAATCCTTCCAGAAAAGTACTGTAGGCTTTATCAATACTGAACGATTGTTGCCAAGAGCCAATCACACAATCATACTTAACGGTTAAGCAGCCACTCATCTGGCTCTGCAAATAGATCTAGAGTCTGAATATCTCCGCATATATAGCCTGATGACTGACAGTGCGCATAGTACAGTGCATGCTCCAAGTCAGACTGGATGACACATTCTCTCTCAAAAGAACGGAACGCAGTGCCCACGACGCGGGTCAAAGTCAGTTGTTTATTTATTTATGTTTTACTGTTTGCATACGAGGTGGTCCGCAAATGTTCTTGATAACAATCTAGTGGTCCGCATAAAAACAGAAGTTTGGGAACCACTGATATAGACAATCTCTAAATATGCGTTCTATGCTACGTATACAGTACTGCATATCTGTATGTCATGTCATAAATGTCATGATATATATCTGTATATCTGTATGTTGTGTATGGCATAAATGTCATTATGAATTTGAAAATGGGGGACCCTGATGTAAAACAAGACGAAAGCCTTTCTCTGGTCTGCCTCACCTTAACAATTGTGTGTATTGAGCCGTACTATATTGTACCCATTCTGCAATCTGTTAATAAAATCTTCAATAAATTAATGGCCTGGGCGGCCAGAGCATAACTGTTCTAACAGCAATATATAATCCATTTCAGACAGAACGCACGCAATAAGTTATAATAATAACAATAATAATTATTGAAAAGTTCCTGTATTTTTAAAGTCGTATTTGGGGGCAATTAACCAATGGTATGCTTTTTTTATTTAATTTTTATTTTGGTTAAGAGTTTTCTTATCTGGGTAAGAATGCTCTCGACCACTCTTAGAATTTGGTCTTGCCTGAGAGAAAAGCAACAATAAGAAAACATTGCTGAATCCCAGGTAAGAACAAAATAAGAGGAAATGCTAGTTAAGAACGAAATCTGTTTCTTATATCGCTTCATGCATGAGGCCCAATAATCACAACTACCTACCTGCATGCTATAGTCTACCCATATAACTCTGTATTATAGCATGTACAATAGTGCTGTATCTACCAT
This sequence comes from Notolepis coatsorum, assembly GCF_963971535.1. Classification (NCBI taxonomy): domain Eukaryota; kingdom Metazoa; phylum Chordata; class Actinopteri; order Aulopiformes; family Paralepididae; genus Notolepis; species Notolepis coatsorum. The sequence continues at coordinate 1,131 of NW_028171961.1, forward strand.
ATACATTTATATTTAATACATATATCTATATCTGTCTGAATATACCTGTAAGGAACACAGCAAAGACGTTTATCAGTAAGGCATGTTTTTTTTTTTATGTTTTGGTAGATTTTTTATTGTTTTTTTTTTTTTTTTTTTTTTACTACTGGGCAGTCCGGTAGAGAGAGAGAGAGGAAGAATGGGAGATAGACGGGGGAAGACATTCGGCAAAGGTCCGGGAGTCGAACCCGGGGTGGCCGTGTTGCAACGCAGTGCAGTAAGGCATGTTTTAAGTAAGTAAGGATATTATCTGTCTGAATATACCTGCATATAGTTCTTCTATATACCTACTTATACACCTGCATATAATCCTTCTATATAGCTACTTATACACCTGCATATAATACTTCTACATACCTACTGATACTCATACACCTGTATATAATCCTTTTATATACTTACTTTTACACCTGCATATAATCCTTCTATACACCTACTTATACACCGGCATATAATCCTTTTACATACCTACTGATACACCTGTATATAATCCTTCTATATACCTATTTATACAACTGTATATAATCCTTCTATATACCTACTTATACACCTGTATATAATCCTTCTACATACCTACTTATATACCTGTATATAATCCTTCTACATACAAATCAAAATCAAATTAAACTTATTTATAAGGCCCGACAACACACGTTAATGTCCCCCATGGGCCGTACAAGTCTTCTTTAAACAAGTCAAGAAGAAAACATAACAATAAGTCAAGAACAGAACAAGAACACCATAAGGTCCAACAAATTTTAAATAAATGCAAATAAATGAAAGAATGCAAGCACTCCCAGACATTCCCCACGCGAAGGTAAGGAAAACTCACTAAAACCTAACAATAGGGAAAAAATGCTCCACAGGCAGTGTGGAGGAGAGAAACCTTAGAAGGGCCATTCAAGGGGGGATCTCCCTTCTTAGATGTCGGTGATAGTAGTGTTGCAGACTAACAGTTGGTAAGCATGCACTCATGTGTGTAGTGAAACACAGATGATTGCATGCAATAGCAACTGAACATTTTGAAAAATTAAAGATAGAGCTGATAGCGATAGCAACTGAACATTTTGAAAGATTGAAGATAGAGCTGATAGCGAATCTATTTGAGGCACAGGGGCGGCGCAAAGAGGGTCGCGTCCTCCCCGTCTTAATCACGGGACATTCAACACTCCGGTCATTGCTCAGGGACAGCCGGAGACAGGGAGATAGGGGGCGGCGCAGAGAGGGTCGCGAACTCCCCGACATCATCGCGGGACGTCCGGCACTCCGGTCACCACTACGAGACCTCCGGAGACAGGAGGGCACGCAGAGAGGGTCGCATCCTCCCGGCCTTCATCACGGGACGTCCGACACTCCGGTCAGCACTCCAAGACAGCAAATCACAGGGGGACAGGGAGACGGGACAGGCGTTAGACAGCTCATGTGATTGTAGTGGGCGGACATAGCAATAGATACAAGTGGTAAGCATATATGTAAATAGAGTAGATATATGAAGTAAGCATATTATGTGAATAGAATAGAAGTACTTAACCCAGCAATGAAACCACGTTGACACATCAGTTGACAGGACCACGGACAGACGACGGTAAGTAACTGATCCAAGGCCTCGGTGGTGCATGTAGAGCAGTCACTGCAATCTTGACAGATTCACATACCTACTTATATACCTGCATATAATCCTTTTATATACCTACTTATATACCTGTATATAATGCTTCTACATACCTACTTATACACCTGCATATAATCCTTCTATATACCTACTTATACACCTGTATATAATCCTTCTATATACCTACTTATACACCTGTATATAATCCTTCTATATACCTACTTATACACCTGCATATAATCCTTCTACATACCTATTTATACACCTGCATATAATCCTTCTATATACCTACTTATACTAATAATCCTTCTATATACCTACGTATATACCTGTATAGAACTCAGGAACAGGAAGAAGTCACTGAAATTGCACTGTAATCTTTCACCCATATATTTTAATTTAAGATACGTTAAGATAGTTATTCCTTTATTGATCCCCTTGGGTACATTTGGGCATCATAGCAGCATGGGGGAGGGGAGCTACAGGTATGGGCAGGGTAATAGTAGAAAGACATTAATGTAGGCAATATAATTAACTATGAATATAAAAATATGAGAAAAATAAACGTGTATACAAAGGTGCTGCTGAGGGTCTGTATGCACAGTTATATTATATATTATATATTCTGTTATATTATATGTTACAATAAATATAGGCAATAAAGAATTTTTATCTGAATTTATACTATGAATAAAAATAAGACCTTCTATTTAAATGCAAGGATACATCTTTACATAGTAACTGTTAACCCATTCCATCTGCTCTTAGATTTAGACTTCCGTTATTGGAAAGCTGTGTGTGTGTGTGTGTGTTGTGTGCTTGCGTGCATGTGTATGTGATTAAGGCTGTTCTTCAATGGTACATTTAACTCATTCAGCACCAGCGTGTATCCCCATCCCTGTGGTCAATGGACCACGCTTTAAAAGATAGACATTTTCAAGATGCGTCACAATGTTTGCAGAGCTCTATCTATATTATATCTATGGAGACAATACTATGGCTCATTTGACAGTCACTATCTCTCGTCCAACATGTAAAAAAGAGTAAATTCTTTCATGTATACGTTTGCGTGTTATTCCGTGGTGAATATTGTATAGTTTCACAGTGATCCGGACTAATTCCTGGACGCTGATTTATGGAGCGCTATGTGCATTTTGCGAAAGTCGTTTGCGTTGCTCGCCTGGACACGATATTATTTCCAAATCAAAGGTGTATAATAGGTATTATGTTTCATCAGGAAGGCATCAAAGGGGGGGGGGGGGGGTCGTGTGTGATGCTCTGGTCGTCAGCAATGGCATACATTCTGGAGTACGTGACATATGATCGTTGCGATCGATGTGAAATCATTGTAGAATCAAAGTCGGATTGATGTCATATAGTCCTTACCTTTGCTAGGAGGCATTGCAAAAAGAATATTCCAATTGTCTGATCGTGATTTCCAGTATTGATGTCCATCGGGTCCCTGACATGAAATGGGACAAACTATGCATCAAGTGTGCTGGACGCGTTCCAAGTGGCTCGAATGAAGCATTTCACTTGCCCGGGTACCATTTCTCTGCCCGGACCATATAAAATGTAACACACAGTGTGAAATAAGGTTTCAAAGGGTAGGTGTTGTGAAGGATCAGATTAAACCGAATATATATATTTATTTATGGATATATATTTAATAGTATTTGTATATCGTTTGATATCCCTTGTATATTCCTTGTACATATACACTGAATATCCCTTTAGTCTACTAACAGCCCATAATAGTTTCATTCTACCATTGGACAAGAACCTGGCGCCAGCAGCCAAGCCCCTTGGTTCAAGTTCAATCGTGCCGACGAACATGTTGTTACAAGCCCGGTTCCGCGTAGGAATACGTCTACCGAAATACGAATGGTACTATTTGTTCACAGCGCATATATATATGGCGCAAGTAAAGTAGAACTTTCTTTTAGTCCATTAGTCCTTTACCCTCCAACCTAGTAACAGACGTGAAGCCTCACCCACGACCCACGTGTGGTGCAGTATGGCCTACTTGGCCTCAGAATAGGCATTGAGACATCGTGTGGATTAATAGTTGAATTGTCATAGTTTGGCACTATACCGTCGAGTGGGACGTATTTCTATTAAGTTAATAATAGTCTATTATGTATGGTGCATCGTTCGGTTAGAGTTATAAAGTGAGCAGTACCCCCATCGTTCCTGGCGTTATCTAGAGTCTTAACCAGGCTGGGCAGACCACGTGTGGTGCTTGCATCCGAGGAGTTCTGGGCCAGGACGAGTGGACCTGTACATTGGATTACTTTACCCGCACGACGGCGAGCCCTACACGGCTTGGATTATTTACTTGCTTTGGGTGCTTTGATTATGCCATGGATAACAGCCAACACTGCTGAGTGTTGGAACTACCCCCCGAGAGGAGTCCAGGTGAGACGGCGCTCTACCCCGAGTGAGGTCGCCTCACGTCTCTTCGTTGTGGACCGGCAGCTACCGTCTACAAGAGGGCCCAGCTGTATTCATCTGTGGACCGAGGTTCTGTGGGCACCGTGTTCAGCACTCTGAATTCTCCCAAGAAATCGTCGGCCAGATGGGATATCGCCAGCGGCTCTCCTAACCCCCCCCCCCCCCCCTACTGACTTACAACCAGCGGGACCCCCCTTTAGTGTATCCAGCTATAATCATTTAAGTACCATCGCTATAGTTCCCTAAAGAACCAGGTTGTATACTTGCTCCCTGCGTAACCAGAGATTGGACATTCAATGTTGATTTGCCTACGAATACTCATTTGCCTTACAAGTGCATTCAAATCATAAATGTCATTAAGTGAACGTTGTATATACCCTTTGCTATATAAAATATTCGATTTATACATTTGTGTGGACTTCGTTTCATCAGGTGGGAAAGTGTTCATCATATCTACATCATGTACTGTGTGGCCAGTATTTAAAGTACATAAAGCAGGTAGTGGTTTAATGATACCATACTTATCAATACAGTCAGGGAATTGTACCCCTCAGTTACAATTGGTCCTTCGAGCCGGAGGGTAACTAGTGTAATATTAATATAGTGTTATTAATATTGAAATGGCCTATGATGAACACTCCACGAAACGGTCCTCCTAACTTAGAACGCCCGCGGCGCAGACGACAGACACCTCAGTACTTAGAGGATTACGCTGTCAGTCAACTACCTAGCCTTCGACAAACGGTAAACGCGGTAAAAGTAGAAAGTAAAATTATGTCTGACCTTAACAACCAGGTTACCCCGACCACAGAGGCCCTAGTGGGTTCTAATGTAACTGACCAAGCTCACGGTGGGGACCAGGAGGGAGCTGACATGCCTTTACCCCCGCCAATACCGAAGAAGTAGTCCCCGACCAGCCCCGGGAGGAAGACAACCCTACAGAGAGAGAACTCTGCACGGAAGAAGAGGAGGAGAGCGCCGAGGAAATAGAGCTCCGGGACTCCCCAACGAGTACCGCCAGGAGTGGCTCACCTCTACAACCGTCTTCCCCCAGCGAAGCGGAGAGGATGCTATCACAGGCGTTCCTCGTCAGCCTGAAAGCCTCTACCGAACGCGATCGACTTCAGGGTGAACGCGATCGACTTCAGGGTGAACGCGATCGACTCCAGACACAGCAACGGAGCGAAGAAGAGCGCATACGCCTGGAGATGAGACGCCTTCAGACGGAAGAGAATATGGCAAGAGACCGGGCCGACGCCCAGCGCGCCGCTGCCGGTGCCCAAAGAGAAGCAGATCTCACCAAGCGCGAAGCCGAGCGCGACAAGCTACAAGCGCAGCTAATGGAGCAGCTGATCCTCAAGGCAACACCCTCTCCCTCCGCCAGGGGTTCAAGGAACTCGTCGAGACAACAGTCAAGGGCAGCGTCTCCTAACCGAGCAAGCGACCCTGAACTTGACCAACAGACCAAGCCTATACCCCCCGCAGACCCCCTTCCCAGACCGGTCCAAGCGAGACCCAGCTACAAGGAAGGAGCGGCATACACTGCGGAGAAGCTAAATAAACGACTACAGGATCTAGAGGACCTGATAGAAGAAGAAGAGGGAGAGGAGGAGAACCAAGCCCGACGACAGCACAGTACTCCACCGGACCAGGAGGTCCAGTACAGCCCAGGCTATACCCCCGCGGCGCTGCGCTACAGACCCCCGACTCTATTCACGGGTGAGCATGACGCACGACCAGCCCCGAGGAATAGCACCTGGACCAGCGGGCCATGGTACCCTGCCGGTACCAGCCCACAGAGAGGCGCAAGAGGAGACTCGCCTAGGAGGTCTCTCCCCCAACGCTCGCCGATGTATCAGCCATCCACGGCGTCATACATCGCCACGCCGACGTTTCCAGACTTCACCTATGAGAATCGAGCACAGTACACGGAGCTCCGGATGTGCTTAGAGACAATGATGGTGGATGTCGCTGATGAACGCCACAAGTATGCAATATTACTGAAGCACCTGAAAGTACCGCGAGCGCACAATATAGCGCTAGCCTATGCCACCTCTACGACCCCATACACCGCGGCTCTAGCAGCGCTGGACCAGAGATATGGACGTATATGGGATTACGTAATCCAAGAAATAAGGCATATTGATCGCCTACCCCCAGCAACAGACAATCGCTCATTAGACGACCTGTCTATAAAAGTGCAGTCCCTGGTAGGGATGCTGGGAGCGCAACGAGAAAAGGGTATGCACGAGCTATACGCCAACTCTAACGTCGAGAGGATTTTAGAGAAGCTGCCACCCGCCAGACAAGAGCGATTCAGGCGGCAGAGAGACCACCGTGATCCTAACGGTCCCGAACCATCCCTCCTCGATCTAGCCGACTTCCTGGCGAGAGAAGTCAGCAGCTTACGACTGGATACGTTCGTGCGGAGCACACCAAGCTCCAGAGAGGGACCCAGGAGAATAAACGATGGAAGAAGATCGGTGACTGTCATGCACCAATCAGAATCAGTACCGAGCAGTAAGAACCACAGTACCCCCTCGAGAAAAGAGAAGTGGAAGATGGTGTGCCCGTACTGCGAGAAGGAACACTGGCTGTCACAATGTGACCTGTTCACAAAGATGAATGCAGAAGAAGTGAGTCAATGGATAAAGTCCAACAGGCGCTGTTACCGATGTGCGCGCAGTCACATGGCAGCCGAATGCCGCCTAAAGAAGAGGTGCAGTCGGTGTGACGGAGCCCATCTAGATGTACTACACGACAGTAACAGAAGAAAGCCTGCACCTGCACCATCGAGCAGCACCAAGGCAAGTGTCATGTACATTGACCCCGCCAGCAGCAGCGGCGCCCAAGTGCTCTTAAAGGTAGTCCGTGTAACATTGAGCTACCAAGATAAAGTCATGGACACTTACGCCATCCTTGATGACGGGTCAGAGAAGACCCTTCTGCTCGCGTCCGCTGCGGCCCAGCTGGGACTGCGGGGGAGCGAGAACCAAATGACGATTCGGACAATAAGAAGAGATTTAAAGACGATAAAGGGCGAGAATGTCTCCTTCACTATCGCAGCAAGCGGGCAGCCAGAGCGACGGTATAGGATTACAAATGCTTTCATCAGCCAAGAAATAGGACTATCACAGTACACCTACCCCATCGCCAAGCTGATGGATAAATATGTGCACCTGCGTAAACTACCTATCCCGCTCATAGACGGCGCCACCCCGACCCTGCTGATAGGCTCCGACCATGCAGACCTCATCGTCCCGATAGACCGGGTCCATACAGGACCCCGAGGCTGTCCTGCAGCAGTCGAGACCCGCCTAGGGTGGACACTACAAGGCCCCCTCGCTAAATCTCTCAACCGAACAGCAGCCACTAGCTGCCTCCACTCCAGAGCGACAGAAGAAGACACCACTCTCCTGCAGCATATCGAGAGGCTATGGACACTAGAGACAATGCCCTTTAAGAACGAAAAGAAAGACATTCGTTCTAAAGAAGACATTTACGCCATAAACCTCCTCGAGCAAGGGACAAAGAGAGTCACAGTCGGCGGAGTGATGAGATACGCAACTCCACTCCTGAGGCGAGAGGGAATGCCCACCTTTCACGCAAAGAAAGACGCCACGGAGCGGTATCTATTGAACACAGAGCGGCGCCTAGCCAAAGACCCCGCTCAAGAGAGTGTGTACCGCGCTGAGATTGAGAAGCTAATCACAGCGGGACACGTAAAGAAGATTGACTGGCGACGCCGTGCGCTGCTACGCGCCTCTCTGATCAAAGGCGGCTTTGATCTCAGGCAGTGGGCCAGCAGTGACCCGCACGTATTGCGCAGCCTCTCCCCCGCGGACAAGGCTGCCAGCAGCGAGACCTGGATGGCGACCATCCCAGGAGAAGCCCAAGAAATGACACTAGGACTAGTCTGGCGCTTCAAAACAGACTCGCTCCACTATAGACACAAACCCCTGACCACGGAGCAGGGAAGGTCGACGGCGATACCGACCACCAGACGGAGTGTGTACAGAACACTCGCCAGACAATATGACCCGTTGGGATGTATTCTACCTTACACCACCAGGGCAAAGATGATTGTACGAGCACTATGGGACAAGGACCAGGGCTGGGATGACCCAATACCCGCACACCTTGCCTCCACATGGAGAGAGTGGGAGACGGAGCTCCGCTCACTCCCAGGCGTCAATATACGCCGCAGCTACTTCCCACCCACAGTGAGGCCAGAGACATGCAAGATGGATCTACACGTCTTCAGTGACGCCTCCGAAGTAGCCTATGGATCGGTGGCCTACTTGCGTGCCCAAGAGAAGGGAGGAGAGATACACACTGCTTTCATCCTGGCTCGCTCAAGAATAGCCCCACGAAAGCAACAATCTATCCCGCGTCTAGAGCTCTGCGCAGCCCTAGCAGGAGCGCATCTAGCCACGTTCATCCAACGTGAACTCACCATTCCGGTGCACAGAACAATCTTGTGGTCAGATTCCACGACAGTACTCACATGGATCAAGTCTGATTCATGCAGATACAAGGTCTTCGTGGGAGTCAGAGTCACCGAGATTCAAGAGTTAACAGAAGCAGCGAGCTGGCGGTATGTGGACACCAAACACAACCCAGCTGACGTCATCACCCGGGGAATGTCCCTAGATGACCTCACCCGTCGCAACATCTACAGTGACGGACCAGAATTCCTCAAGCTCCCGGAAGAAGAGTGGCCTACGCCCACCCCACGGGAAGCGAGTAAAGAGGAGGCTGAGAACAAGAAACCTATGTTCTGTGGACTGAGCACAGTCCCCTCCACAGACCCCAACATAGATGATTGCATTACCCTACAGAGTGCGCAGCTAAAGACATTCCTGTGGCACCACCCAGAGATTCAGTCCACCACTGACATTTCAGCAGCTGACTACGAAGAAGCAGAACTTCTTCTACTACAACGAGCCCAGAGAGACTCGTTCCCCGATGAGCTAGACTGTCTACAGGGAGGAAAGCCCGTCCCATCAGACAGCAGACTGCTCCACCTGGCACCCGAGAGCGACGCCCATAATCTCATCAGAGTGGGTGGTCGTCTGCGGAGAGCCCCCAATCTACCGGATGACATTGGGTACCCGATGGTCTTGAACAGCCGACGCAAGGTCACGGAGCTGATCATGGAGAAATGCGACGAGGATGTGCACCACGCAGGAGCAGAGAGAGTCTTCGCGGAGATCAGACGTCGCTATTGGATACTTCAAGGAAGAGAAGCAGTGCGACGCTTCCAGCGAACCTGTCTAGACTGCCGAAAGTGGCGCGCGCAGCCCAGCATACCCCGGATGGCTGACCTACCTCCCTGTCGCCTCCGACTCGGCGACAAGCCATTCCACTCCACAGGCATGGACTGTTTTGGCCCGTTGTACATAAAGAAAGGAAGAGGAACCGAGAAGCGGTGGGGTATTGTATTCAAATGCATGACCACCAGAGCGATACATATCGAACTCCTTCCAACCATGAGCACAGACTCATTCCTTATGGCCTTCCGAAGATTCACATCACGGAAAGGAAAACCGTCTACATTGTTGTCTGATCACGGGACAAACTTCAAAGGCGGAGAAAGAGAGCTGAGAGAGAGCTTCCAAGCTATGGGCCCAGAACTTAAGACCCACCTCGCTCCATCCCAGATTGACTTCCAGTTTAATCCCCCGAACGCACCCCACTTCGGTGGAACCTGGGAACGAGAAGTACGTTCTATAAAGACAGCCCTGTACGCCGTGCTTGGGGCCCAGACTGTGGCGGAAGAAGTCCTAATGACAGTCCTCACGGAGATCGAGGGAGTATTGAACTCCAAGCCCCTCGGCTACGTCTCCAGTGATGTAGCAGATGTCGACCCAGTCACCCCCAACACACTCTTGATGGGGCGGCTGGACCCCGCGCTACCCCAGACAATGTACAGGCCTGAAGAAGCGAACGGCTGAAGAATGTGGAGGTACAGTCAAGTACTAGCTGACAAGTTTTGGAACAGCTTTCTACTCCACTACCTACCGTCTCTACAGACCCGCCAGAAGTGGGTAAAAGAGAGAGACAATTTGACAGAAGGAACAGTCGTCATGATTATCGACCAGTCACTACCCAGAGCTATGTGGCCGGCTGGCCGCGTAAGCAAAGTGATCACCGGTGCCGATGGCAAGGTCCGAGCAGCCGAGGTGCTCGTCCAAGGGCGAACTTACACACGACCCGTGGCGAGGCTAATAGAACTGCCCAGACTCCCAGACACTATCGATGACGACCATGACCCCATGACTTTGTGAGTTGACTGACCCTTACAGCGGACCTTGAGTGGTAGACAGTGCGGTTAATCTGTCTCTGCTTAGCTAATTAGGTGGGACTAATTAGGGGGCGGCTGTTGTGAAGGATCAGATTAAACCGAATATATATATTTATTTATGGATATATATTTAATAGTATTTGTATATCGTTTGATATCCCTTGTATATTCCTTGTACATATACACTGAATATCCCTTTAGTCTACTAACAGCCCATAATAGTTTCATTCTACCATTGGACAAGAACCTGGCGCCAGCAGCCAAGCCCCTTGGTTCAAGTTCAATCGTGCCGACGAACATGTCGTTACAAGCCCGGTTCCGCGTAGGAATACGTCTACCGAAATACGAATGGTACTATTTGTTCACAGCGCATATATATATGGCGCAAGTAAAGTAGAACTTTCTTTTAGTCCATTAGTCCTTTACCCTCCAACCTAGTAACAGACGTGAAGCCTCACCCACGACCCACGTGTGGTGCAGTATGGCCTACTTGGCCTCAGAATAGGCATTGAGACATCGTGTGGATTAATAGTTGAATTGTTATAGTTTGGCACTATACCGTCGAGTGGGACGTATTTCTATTAAGTTAATAATAGTCTATTATGTATGGTGCATCGTTCGGTTAGAGTTATAAAGTGAGCAGTACCCCCATCGTTCCTGGCGTTATCTAGAGTCTTAACCAGGCTGGGCAGACCACGTGTGGTGCTTGCATCCGAGGAGTTCTGGGCCAGAGATTGGACATTCAATGTTGATTTGCCTACGAATACTCATTTGCCTTACAAGTGCATTCAAATCATAAATGTCATTAAGTGAACGTTGTATATACCCTTTGCTATATAAAATATTCGATTTATACATTTGTGTGGACTTCGTTTCATCAGGTGGGAAAGTGTTCATCATATCTACATCATGTACTGTGTGGCCAGTATTTAAAGTACATAAAGCAGGTAGTGGTTTAATGATACCATACTTATCAATACAGTCAGGGAATTGTACCCCTCAGTTACAGTAGGCGATACTGCCACCTAGCAGGATTCGGCCGGCATTCCAATCTCGGCGTCTCAGAATGAGTCCCAATGATACACAGAGGTCCGTGAGACTGTAAAATAAAAAATAAAAAGGATATAAAAACGAGTTATTGGCGCTCGGCGGTTGGCGGCCAATAACGAGTAAACTTGTGATTGGCGCTGAATGAGTTAAGGAACCCTGGCTGGAACGACACCTATCAGTTTGTCCATCAAGGGAAACCTCTATATTAATAGCCTCTTCATCCTCCAACAAATGCATTTACTGTAGGCTTTGAAAATAATACAGCAGGCTGTGATGCACAATGCATGTTGTAGTTACAAAATCAATCTTTTGTAAGGAGATTGGAGAAGGCACACTCATTTGGTTACCGTGGTAACTGGTCTCTCACTCCATTAATAAAGCTACATATGAACATGTATTTAATGTTGTATTCCAGAGTAATAGGATACAGTATGAAATATGAAGACGATAAGGCTGAATGGACAATGTATCGTGGTTCCTCCTTTGTTAGATTAAATTCAAATGTATTCTTATTACATGACCACTTATGAATGTGAACTGGAACAGGAATGCTACAGTAAGGTCTAGATCTCATAGTCGGGGAGGATATTTGTATCCAGTGCTGAGCGATACCACCGTTTATCCCATTGTATCAGGAGCGTATTAAAATGAAATTATGATATTGTGATCCATAGATTAAAGAAGCCACATATTAGCACACATTTCTGAGGGGATATTTTTTGTGGGAATTTATTTGAAAATACTTTTGATAACAAATTGACCATTTCCATGCAGACCATTGTGATTCGATTAGAGAGGGATACAGAGACACACAGAGACACACAGAAACACACAGAAACACATAGAGACACACAGAGACACACAGAGAGACACAGAGACATACAGAGACACACAGAGATGCACAGAGACGCACAGAGACACACAGAGACGCACAGATACACACAGAGACAGACACAGAGACACACAGAGAGACACAGAGACACACAGAGACACACAGAGAGACACAGAGACGCACAGAGACACACAGAGACACACAGAGAGACACAGAGACACACAGAGAGACACAGAGACACACAGAGAGACACATAGACACACAGAGACACACAGAGACACACAGAGAGACACAGAGACACACAGAGACACACAGAGACACACAGAGACGCACAGAGACACACAGAGACACACAGAGAGACACAGAGACATACAGAGACACACAGAGAGACACAGAGACGCACAGAGACACACAGAGACGCACAGAGACACACAGAGACGCACAGATACACACAGAGACGCACAGAGACACACAGAGACGCACAAAGACGCACAGAGACACACAGAGACACACAGAGACGCACAGAGACACACAGAGACACACAGAGACACACAGAGAGACACAGAGAGACACAGAGACACACAGAGACACACAGAGACGCACAGAGACACACAGAGACACACAGAGACACACAGAGAGACACAGAGAGACACAGAGACACACAGAGACACACAGAGACACACAGACACACACAGAGACACACAGAGACACACAGAGAGACACAGAGACACACAGAGACACACAGAGAGACACAGAGAGACACAGAGACACACAGAGACACACAGAGACGCACAGAGACACACAGAGACGCATGCCTGTGCAGCACCACTCACACGAGGCCACACAGCAACGCTGCATAAACACATGCACTTGGCCTACATACTGTATACACACAGACACACACACACACACACAGACACACACACACACAGACACACACACAGACACACACACAACACACACACACACACACACACACACAGACACACACACACCACACACACACACACACACACACACACACACACAATACACACACACAACACACACACACACACCCACACACACACACACACATACACACACACACACAACACACACACACACACCCACACACACACACACACACACACACACAAGAGAGATCTCATCAGACTCTGAAGACAGCAGCCATTTTACCTGCTTTCTTTGCAAGTCAAATTTGGTGTGTGTGTGTGCGTGTGCATGCCTGTCCCTGCCTGCTGAGGCTCATCCACTTCCTGTCCCTACCTGCCCTTGAGGCTCCTCCTCTTCCTCCCCTTGCCTGCACTCTGAGGCTCCTCCTCTTCCTGTCCCTGCCCACCGAGACTCCTCCTCTTCCTGTCCCTGCCTGCCCTTGAAGCTCCTCCTCTTCCTGTCCCTGCATGCCCCTGAAGCTCCTCCTCTTCCTGCCCTTGAGGCTCCTCCTCTTCCTGCACGCTGAGGCTCCTCCTCGTCCTGTCCCTGCCTGCTCTCTGAGGCTCCTCCTCTTCCTGCATGCTGAGGCACCTCCTCTTCCTATCCCTGCTTGTCCGCTGAGACCCCTCCTCTTCCTGTCCCTGCCTGTCCGCTGAGACCCCTCCTCTTCCTGTCCCTGCCTGCCCACTGAGGCTCCTCCTCTTCCTGTCCCTGCCTGCTCGCTGAGGCTCCTCCTCTTCCTGTCCCTGCCTGCCCTTGAGGCTCCTCCTCTTCCTGTCAGAGTTATGTGTTATGATGATACTGATTCATATTCTATGACCCCGTTCCCCCACTGTGTCCCAGCGTGTCGCTAATGGTGGCTCCCTCACCACGATGACAAACTACTATTATTCTCTTTGCTGCTAAATCCTCTTCCTCACCTATATTCAATGGTAAATGGTGCATTCATATTTTATCCAAAGCACTTTACAATTTAGTTCCTCACACTTTACCCCTTCACTCACACACTGACGGTGGAGGCGACCGTGCAAGGTGCCAATCTGCACTCTGGAGCAGTTAGGGGTTTAGTGTCTTGCTCAAGGACACATCGGAGGAGAGGAGGGGAGGGAGAGGGAGAGGAGAGGAGGGGAGGGGGAGAGGGAGAGGAGAGGAGAGGAGAGGAGAGGAGAGGAGAGGAGAGGAAGAAGGGAGGAGAGAGGGAGGAGAGGGAGAGGGAGAGGGAGGGGAGAGAGGAGAGGAGAGGAGAGGAGAGGAGAGAGAGGAGGAGAGGAGAGGAGAGGAGAGGAGAGAGAGGAGAGAGAGGAGAGGAGGAGAGGAGGGGAGGAGAGAGGGGGAGAGGGAGAGGAGAGGGGGAGAGGAGGGGGGAGAGGAGGGGAGAGGGAGAGGATAGGGGGAGAGGAGGGGGGGAGGGAGGAGAGGGAGGAGGGGGAGAGGAGAGGATGGTGAGGAGGAGAGGAAGGGGGAGAGGAAATGGGAGAGGAGGGGGAGAGGAGATGGGAGGAGGGGAGGAGAGGAGGGGGATAGTAGATGGGAGGAGGGGAGGAGATGGGAGCAGGGGGGGAGGGGAGATCGAGTTGATGTTGTTATTCCCTTGAAGCCTCACAATGAGATTCATGTTTATGATTTTCTTTTTATAGATACAGCTTTTTTATGGGGATGTTGGTGCTTAACACATTACAAGCTTGTTTAATTCACAGCACATAAAAAGGGATCCTGATTCAAATTACAACACATAATGGGCAGCTTACAGCAGGGGGGCAAGGGGGGGGGGGCTGAGAAGAGGGGGTGGAGGAGAGAGATGAATAAAAAGAGAGAGACAGAGAGAGAGAGGGGGGAGAGAGACAGGGGGAGAGAGACAGAGAGAGAGGAGAGAGGGAGAGAGAGACAGTGGGAGAGAGAGACAGGGGGAGAGAGAGAGGGAGAGAGAGACAGGGAGAGAGAGACAGTGGGAGAGAGAGACAGGAGAGAGAGAGAGAGAGAGAGAGAGAGAGAGAGAGAGAGGAGAGAGAGAGAGAGAGAGAGAGAGAGAGAGAGAGAGAGAGAGAGAAGAGAGGAGAGAGAGAGAGAGAGAGAGAGAGAGAGAGAGAGAGAGAAGAGAGAGAGAGAGAGAGAGAGAGAGAGAGAGAGAGAGAGAGAGAGGAGGGAGGAGATAGAGAGATGAGAGAAGAGGAGAGAGGAGAGACTGGGAGAGAG